>NC_048565.1:88125537-88240537 GCF_013265735.2 Oncorhynchus mykiss | reverse complement strand
GGGGGAGCAGAGAGGGGGTAGGGGGGGGAGCAGAGAGGGGGTAGGGGGGGGAGCAGAGAGGGGGTAGGGGGGGGGGAGCAGAGAGGGGGTAGGGGGGGGGAGCAGAGAGGGGGTAGGGGGGGGGAGCAGAGAGGGGGTGGGGGGGGAGCAGAGAGGGGGTAGGGGGGGGAGCAGAGAGGGGGTAGGGGGGGGAGCAGAGAGGGGGTAGGGGGGGAGCAGAGAGGGGGTAGGGGGGGAGCAGAGAGGGGGTAGGGGGGGAGCAGAGAGGGGGTAGGGGGGGGAGCAGAGAGGGGGTGGGGGGGGCAGAGAGGGGGTAGGGGGGGGGAGCAGAGAGGGGGTAGGGGGGGGAGCAGAGAGGGGGTGGGGGGGGAGCAGAGAGGGGGTGGGGGGGGGAGCAGAGAGGGGGTAGGGGGGGGCAGAGAGGGGGTAGGGGGGAGCAGAGAGGGGGTAGGGGGGGGCAGAGAGGGGGTAGGGGGGGAGCAGAGAGGGGGTGGGGGGGGGCAGAGAGGGGGTAGGGGGGGGGAGCAGAGAGGGGGTAGGGGGGGGGGGGGGGAGAGGGGGTAGGGGGGGGAGCAGAGGGTAGAGGGGAGGGAAGCAGAGAGGGTAGAGGGGAGGGGAGCAGAGAGGGTAGAGGGGAGGGAAGCAGAGAGGGTAGAGGGGAGGGAAGCAGAGAGGGTAGAGGGGAGGGAAGCAGAGAGGGTAGAGGGGAGGGAAGCAGACAGGGTCGAGGGGAGGGAAGCAGAGAGGGTAGAGGGGAGGGGAGCAGACAGGGTAGAGGGGAGGGGAGCAGAGAGGGTAGAGGGGAGGGGAGCAGACAGGGTAGAGGGGAGGGAAGCAGAGAGGGTAGAGGGGAGGGAAGCAGAGAGGGTAGAGGGGAGCAGAGAGGGTAGAGGGGAGCAGAGAGGGTAGAGGGGAGGGAAGCAGAGAGGGTCGAGGGGAGGGAAGCAGAGAGGGTCGAGGGGAGGGAAGCAGAGAGGGTAGAGGGGAGGGAAGCAGAGAGGGTAGAGGGGAGGGAAGCAGAGAGGGTCGAGGGGAGGGAAGCAGAGAGGGTAGAGGGGAGGGAAGCAGAGAGGGTCGAGGGGAGGGAAGCAGAGAGGGTAGAGGGGAGGGGAGCAGACAGGGTAGAGGGGAGGGAAGCAGAGAGGGTAGAGGGGAGGGAAGCAGAGAGGGTAGAGGGGAGCAGAGAGGGTAGAGGGGAGCAGAGAGGGTAGAGGGGAGGGAAGCAGAGAGGGTCGAGGGGAGGGAAGCAGAGAGGGTCGAGGGGAGGGGAGCAGAGAGGGTAGAGGGGAGGGAAGCAGAGAGGGTCGAGGGGAGGGAAGCAGAGAGGGTCGAGGGGAGGGAAGCAGAGAGGGTCGAGGGGAGGGAAGCAGAGATGGTGGAGCAGAGAGGGTAGAGGGGAGGGGAGCAGAGAGGGTAGAGGGGAGGGGAGCAGAGAGGGTAGAGGGGAGGGAAGCAGAGACAGAGGGGGGGAGCAGAGACAGAGGGGGGAGATTTGGAGAGAGAAATACACTGAAGCCGGTCCTGGAACTGCAGAGGTAGATCTGTGTAAAGAGAGGCCATAGAGAAACAGAATCAGAGAGAGACATTTTGGGGTGACTGATGGCAAGTGAAACAACTCAAACAACAATATAGACAATTTGCTCAAACCAAAGTTGCCCACCGACAACTGCTTGTCCAATCAGAGCTTTACTGACTCTTCTGTGGTTTTGTCTTTTGTCCAATCAGAATGCCACAGACAGCTCGTCTAACTCCTCCTCCGAGAGACTGGAGCCCTGTCTGCAGCCACTGGACTCCTCCCCCCTCGCTGACTCATCCCACTTACACAACAACTGCATCCTGGGAAACGACCTCTACGAACCCTATAGGTTGTCAGACCACTACTTCCTAGATCTGGTAAGCCAATGGGAGGAGAGTAAAGGATGGGATGATGTTGACACTGGATGTGTCTCCCTGACCCAGTATGTAATACCAACATGTTTCAAGCAGACCACCATAGTCCCTGTGCCCGAGAACGCCATGGTAACATGTCTAAATTACTACCGACCCGTAACACTCACGTCTGTAGCCATGAAGTGCTTTGAAAGGCTGGTCATGGCTCACATCAACACCATCATCCCAGAACACCTAGACCCACTCCAATTTGCATACCGCCCCAACAGATCCACAGATGACGCAATCTCGGTTGCTTTCCACACTTCCCTTTCCCATTGTTTACCACTTCATCACTGCATATTACTAATAGTAATGCATATATTTAGAAATACTGTGTAGTAAAATGTACACAGTGGAACTATAAATAGGAAAGTTACACAGCATCATCCACACCATGTCTGTAGCTAGTTATCCAATGACATTTGTTCAATTCTAGGCATTTGTTCATCCCCCCTCTCTCTCTCCCTCTCGTCTCTCCCTCTCCTCTCTCTCTCTCCTCTCTCGCTCTCCCTCTCCTCTCTCTCTCTCCCTCTCCTCTCTCTCCCTCTCCTCTCTCTCTCTCCCTCTCCTCTCTCTCTCTCCCTCTCCTCTCTCGCTCTCCCTCTCCTCTCTCTCTCTCCCTCTCCTCTCTCTCCCTCTCCTCTCTCTCTCCCTCTCCTCTCTCTCCCTTCCTCTCTCCCTCTCCTCTCTCCCTCTCCTCTCTCTCCCTCTCTCTCCTCTCCTCTCTCCCTCACCTCTCTCTCCCTCTTCTCTCTCTCTCCCTCTCCTCTCCCTCTCTCTCTCTCTCCCTCTCCTCTCTTTCCCTCCCTCTCTCTCTCTCTCTCTCTCTCCCTCTCCTCTCTCTCTCTCCTCTCCTCTCTCCCTCTCCTCTCCCTCTCCTCTCTCTCTCCCTCTCCTCTCTTTCCCTCCCTCTCTCTCTCTCCCCCTCCCTCTCCGCTCTCTCCCTCTCTCTCTCTCTCTCTCCTCTCTCCCTCTCCTCTCTCTCCTCTCTCTCCTCTCGCTCTCCTCCCTGCAGCCTCTGCCCCGCATCCCTCGCCACGTCACCTTCCAGGACGACGAGGAGATCGTCAGGATCAACCCTCGGGAACGTTCCTGGGAGCTCCCCTCGGAATCCTCCTCCCGCTCGGAACTCCACATGGACCAACTAGAACGCTCCTGGCTCACGGGCTATGAGGACTACCGCCACGCCACCGTGCGCCACAAATACATCCGCCCGCCAGACGACTCTGAGTCCTATGTCCACTTCGCTAAGAGCGAGCCACACAAACACCACTATAGTTATCCCCTGGTTTCCACACCGGTAGATTCCTCCGACCCCAAACCTACCTTCAGACCTTTACCCAAGAGGCACCACTACGCCGGCTTGGGTTCGCAACACCGCCGTCCAGGGGATCAGGGCTTTGGTGGGGGCGTGGTCTCTACCCAGCCCCAGCCCCTCCTCCCTGGCTCGTCTGATGGACAGGACAAGAAGTCTGAGGAGGGCGGGGTTGGCGAGCGCCTGCAGTGCCAATACTGCGGCGAAACGTTCTACGGCGGTAACAACCGACGGGGGCGCTGCCAGGACGCGCCGGACCCGATCAGGGCGTGCGTCCGGCGGGTCAGCTGCATGTGGCTGGCCGACACACTGCTGTACCACTGCATGTCTGACCCGGAGGGGGACTACTCAGACCCCTGCTCCTGTGAGGGGGGTGGCGAGGGGAGGCTGGGCACACGCTGGGCAGCTCTGCTGGGGTTGTCCCTAGTGGCGCCGTGTCTCTGTCTGTACCCGCCCCTTCACGCCTGCCACCGGGCCGGGGTGGCGTGCGGGAGCTGCGGGGGCAGGCATGAAGCCTCAATGACATAAACCCCAAAAACACGTGGAGGGGAGAGGGGAAGGAGGGGGAGAGGGAGAAGAAGAGCGGTCCTATGCCCCATTTTGGTTTTGTGGTTTTGTTACTCTACAGACAGATGTGTATATACAGCGGTGGTGTGTTGTGGCTGCCATTTTGAAATGGTGTAAAGATTCATAAAGCTCCTTCTTGTGTACTGTCCTTCTCTCTCTCCTCTTTCCACGTGACTGTCTTGTCTGTCCTTCTCTCTCTCCTCTTTCCACGTGACTGTCTTGTCTGTCCTTCTCTCTCTCCTCTTTCCACGTGACTGTCTTGTCTGTCCTTCTCTCTCTCCTCTTTCCACGTGACTGTCTTGTCTGTCCTTCTCTCTCTCCTCTTTCCACGTGACTGTCTTGTCTGTCCTTCTCTCTCTCCTCTTTCCACGTGACTGTCTTGTCTGTCCTTCTCTCTCTCCTCTTTCCACGTGACTGTCTTGTCTGTCCTTCTCTCTCTCCTCTTTCCACGTGACTGTCTTGTCTGTCCTTCTCTCTCTCCTCTTTCCACGTGACTGTCTTGTCTGTCCTTCTCTCTCTCCTCTTTCCACGTGACTGTCTTGTCTGTCCTTCTCTCTCTCCTCTTTCCACGTGACTGTCTAGTCTGTCCTTCTCTCTCTCCTCTTTCCACGTGACTGTCTAGTCTGTCCTTCTCTCTCTCCTCTTTCCACGTGACTGTCTTGTCTGTCCTTCTCTCTCTCCTCTTTCCACGTGACTGTCTTGTCTGTCCTTCTCTCTCTCCTCTTTCTTGTTCCCTCCATTCCTGTTTGAGGGAGGGACTCTTTTTATTTTTTATAGCTGACTAATATGTCATGTATCACATACAACCAGGTACTTTCTACTATTTACACCGACTTGGTGTTGAACAACTTGAATTGTTTAGTTTGCGTACGTTGTTGTCCTGTGTGGTTGTTTGCTAGGAGAGCCTGTTTGATATTAGACCTGGGTTCATATAGTATTTGACATTTTATAAAAAATAATTTCAGTGTTTGTTCTAGCCGGCCTGAAGTGCCAGATGGGCGGGGTTTGCAGCGTTTAGACTCCAATTGGTTCATTAATCCAGGCAAGATCAATCAAGCACAGTTTTAAGTCTTTGAAATGATTTCAAATAGCATTTGAACCCAGGTCCTTTTTTTTTTTTAGATAGTTCTGTTTATATGCCACCAGGGCCGATCCCAGCCCCCTCTAAACTGAACTGGCCTTCTGTCCCAAGTCCTTAGAGCAACAACTAGGAGATAAGCCTAAAGCTGCTGTAGTAGTGTGTGTGTGTGTGTGTGTGTGTGTGCGTGTGCGTGTGCATGCGTGCACGTGTGTGTGTGTTGACTAAAGCCTCCTTTGGTGTTAGTAACAAATGTTACCTCTTCACTACCCCAGTACATTTCATTTACACCATCTTTACATAAACTGCAATATCAGCATTTATAAAGGTTTGAGTTGGACCCTACAATCAACCAGGAAACCTTCCCACAGATTAAGTCTAGTCCTGGACTTAAAAACATACTCAATGGAGAATCCATATTGAAATAGCTTCTTAGTCCAGCACTATCTTTCATTTGTGTCCAGGAAGTTGGTGTGGAGCCTACTACACCGAGGTTCAACTTTAACCTCTCCGGTGAGAATCGACAGGGACACATCGAGTTTTAACGTTTTGAATCCAAAGATCATTTTTAATTGTATTTATTTTCTCTCTGAATTGCCCCACCAGCCACAGGGTGGACAGACAGACAGACAGACAGTTGGTAAGAGATAGTGTCTAGATACCACAGGGTGGACAGACAGACAGACAGACAGACAGTTGGTAAG
The DNA here is from genome assembly GCF_013265735.2 of Oncorhynchus mykiss. Taxonomy (NCBI): domain Eukaryota; kingdom Metazoa; phylum Chordata; class Actinopteri; order Salmoniformes; family Salmonidae; genus Oncorhynchus; species Oncorhynchus mykiss. The sequence continues at coordinate 88,234,941 of NC_048565.1, read as the reverse complement.
AGATAGTGTCTAGATACCGCAGGGCCACAGGGTGGACAGACAGACAGACAGTTGGTAGGAGATAGTGTCTAGATACCACAGGGTGGACAGACAGACAGACAGACAGTCGGTAGGAGATAGTGTCTAGATACCGCAGGGTGGACAGACAGACAGTTGGTAGGAGATAGTGTCTAGATACCGCAGGGTGGACAGACAGACAGACAGACAGTCGGTAGGAAATAGTGTCTAGATACCGCAGGGTGGACAGACAGACAGACAGACAGACAGACAGACAGACAGACAGACAGTTGGTAGGAGATAGTGTCTAGATACCACAGGGTGGACAGACAGACAGACAGACAGGCAGTTGGTAGGAGATAGTGTCTAGATACCGCAGGGTGGACAGACAGACAGTTGGTAGGAGATAGTGTCTTGATACCGCAGGGTGGACAGACAGACAGTTGGTAGGAGATAGTGTCTTGATACCGCAGGGTGGACAGACAGACAGTTGGTAGGAGATAGTGTCTAGATACCGCAGGGTGGACAGACAGACAGACAGACAGACAGACAGTTGGTAGGAGATAGTGTCTAGATACCGCAGGGCCACAGGGTGGACAGACAGACAGACAGTTGGTAGGAGATAGTGTCTAGATACCGCAGGGTGGACAGACAGACAGACAGACAGACAGACAGACAGACAGACAGACAGTTGGTAGGAGATAGTGTCTAGATACCGCAGGGTGGACCGACAGACAGACAGACAGACAGACAGACAGTCGGTAGGAGATAGTGTCTAGATACCGCAGGGTGGACAGACAGACAGTTGGTAGGAGATAGTGTCTAGATACCACAGGGTGGACAGACAGACAGACAGACAGGCAGTTGGTAGGAGATAGTGTCTAGATACCGCAGGGTGGACAGACAGACAGACAGACAGTTGGTAGGAGATAGTGTCTAGATAGCGCAGGGCCACAGGGTGGACAGACAGACAGACAGACAGTTGGTAGGAGATAGTGTCTAGATACCGCATGGGTGGACAGACATACAGACAGACAGTTGGTAGGAGATAGTGTCTAGATACCACAGGGCCACAGGGTGCACAGACAGACAGTTGGTAGGAAATAAATAGACAGTGCCAGACAGACAGTTGGTAGGAAATAGATAGACAGTGCCTAGATACCTTCCTCTAAAGCCAGGAACACATTTAGAATGAGTCCCAAACGGCACCCTATTCTCATAGGGTCCTGGTCAAAGTAGTGCACTATAAACTGAATAGGCTGCCATTTGGGATGCATACTTAGCCTTTTTTTTTTTTTTAAGTTTCTGTCAAATCTGAGGTGTGTCAATTTGGGATTTATCTCACCACTTGAGGTTTGAAAACGTCTGACAATCGTAGATGTTTGTGAAGCACTACTTTGAGACATGGGTGTTACTAACATTTGATACAGGATCAAAGTTGAAATGTACCTGCAGGAAATCAACTGTATATGTTTCTAATATATGAGAAAGGAAGTCAAACTCAATAGGACTTTTCTATTGAGAGAATGAGTCGATAGATTATTTATTATTATTAGCTTATCAGCACCGTGTACTCTCACTGAGGACCTATAAGAAGCAGTTTCACCTTTGTCCCGCCCCCTTCTCACCAGTCACACACCTTTTCTCGTATGATTGACACTGCAGCTATCCACTCCCAACACTCCATCCACAACGTTAAAGCCCAACACTAATTACAAGAGGACTGGGGTCCGTTCAAGAGGGGGCGATGTTCTGACAAAATGTTTCTGATTTAGAAATGAGACGAGTGGACATGATTCTGTCCCAGAGGCCAGTCTATTCTACACAAGGTAGAAGTATTCATTAGGTACTGAACGGAAGAACAACAGACTGCAACGGGAAGAGACTACCTGGACTCCAATAAGAAGCGTTTTTTTAAACGTTTTTAAAAACGTTTTCAGTTGCATGTCCTAATGAGTGCAACCCTGTCAACTAACGTGTCCATTTGTTACAATGCTGCGTTGTCAGGTATGCAATGTCAATGCTCCTCTCAAACCTAAAGGGTTGAATGAATGTGTTGTCAGGTATGTCATGTCAATGCTGTGTTGTCAGGTATGCAATGTCAATGCTCCTATCAAACCTAAAGGGTTGAATGAATGTGTTGTCAAGTATGTCATGTCAATGCTCCTATCAAACCTAAAGGGTTGAATGAATGTGTTGTCAGGTATGTCATGTCAATGCTGTGTTGTCAGGTATGCAATGTCAATGCTCCTATCAAACCTAAAGGGTTGAATGAATGTGTTGTCAAGTATGTCATGTCAATGCTCCTATCAAACCTAAAGGGTTGAATGAATGTGTTGTCAGGTATGTCATGTCAATGCTCCTATCAAACCTAAAGGGTTGAATGAATGTGTTGTCAGGTATGTCATGTCAATGCTCCTATCAAACCTAAAGGGTTGAATGAATGTGTTGTCAGGTATGCAATGTCAATGCTCCTCTCAAACCTAAAGGGTTGAATTAATGTGTTGTCAGGTATGCAATGTCAATGCTCCTCTCAAACCTAAAGGGTTGAATGAATGTGTTGTCCCATAGCAATACAATGCTGTGTTGTCAGGTATGCAATGTCAATGCTCCTCTCAAACCTAAAGGGTTGAATGAATGTGTTGTCCCATAGCAATACAATGCTGTGTTGTCAGGTATGCAATGTCAATGCTCCTCTCAAACCTAAAGGGTTGAATGAATGTGTTGTCAGGTATGTCATGTCAATGCTCCTCTCAAACCTAAATGGTTGAATGAATGTGTTGTCAGGTATGTCATGTCAATGCTCCTATCAAACCTAAAGGGTTGAATGAATGTGTTGTCCCATAGCGTGTTGCTGTAGAAGGTGATTTGACCCATCTGTTGTTGTCTGAAAGCTTCTAATGGGGAAGGTTGTTTGGTAACACGTTACGTAAGAGCCAACTGGTATAATGCCTTATAACTTGTTATAAGCATGTCTGCACCTTTTATAAAAGTGTCACAGGCACAATATGTTCATTCACTTTCTATGGAGTGATTGTCACTGCTCCACTCCAGACATATAGTACTCCTTCATCATGGGTAGTACTCCTTCATCATGGGTAACACTCCTTCATCATGGGGAACACTCCTTCATCATGGGTAGTACTCCTTCATCATGGGTAACACTCCTTCATCATGGGGAACACTCCTTCATCATGGGTAACACTCCTTCATCATGGGTAACACTCCTTCATCATGGGGAACACTCCTTCATCATGGGTAACACTCCTTCATCATGGGTAACACTCCTTCATCATGGGGAACACTCCTTCATCATGGGTAACACTCCTTCATCATGGGTAACACTCCTTCATCATGGGGAACACTCCTTCATCATGGGTAACACTCCTTCATCATGGGTAACACTCCTTCATCATGGGGAACACTCCTTCATCATGGGTAACACTCCTTCATCATGGGGAACACTCCTTCATCATGGGGAACACTCCTTCATCATGGGTAACACTCCTTCATCATGGGTAACACTCCTTCATCATGGGTAACAGTCCTTCATCATGGGTAACAGTCCTTCATCATGGGTAACACTCCTTCATCATGGGTAACACTCCTTCATCATGGGGAACACTCCTTCATCATGGGTAACAGTCCTTCATCATGGGGAACACTCCTCCATCATGGGTAACACTCCTTCATCATGGGTAACACTCCTCCATCATGGGTAACACTCCTTCATCGTGGGTAACAGTCCTCCATCATGGGGAACACTCCTTCATCATGGGTAACACTCCATCATGGGTAACACTCCTTCATCATGGGTAACACTCCATCATGGGTAACACTCCTTCATCGTGGGTAACAGTCCTTCATCATGGGTAACAGTCCTTCATCATGGGTAACACTCCTTCATCATGGGTAACACTCCTTCATCATGGGGAACACTCCTTCATCATGGGTAACAGTCCTTCATCATGGGGAACACTCCTCCATCATGGGTAACACTCCTTCATCATGGGTAACACTCCTCCATCATGGGTAACACTCCTTCATCGTGGGTAACAGTCCTCCATCATGGGGAACACTCCTTCATCATGGGTAACACTCCATCATGGGTAACACTCCTTCATCATGGGTAACACTCCATCATGGGTAACACTCCTTCATCGTGGGTAACAGTCCTCCATCATGGGGAACACCGACCAGTATAATGCCTTAAACGTGCTATGAGTTTATGTGAGCATATTATAAAGTGAATCATCTGATTCTATGGGATGTCAGTCTGTGTGTAATCTCCTTCCCATTACCCTTCCTCCCAAATGCCAAGCCTCTGGTGTACCATCGCGTCAAACTTCGTTAGCCAATGCAGGAAGTCTGGGGGTCGAGGTTCGTCTGCAAGTGGGACAATGTTTATCCACATAACTTTGAAAGGCACTTGACAAAAGTGATCTGCATCGAACGCGCCCAATGGAGATCGCTTTGGGACTAATAACCCTGGTCTCAAATTGAGCCAAAATCACTGTCCTGAAAACTATTCACACCGAGAGTAGCCTGTAGGGTTTTCTTCAGTTTCGTGCCTACTGAACAGTACCTGGACAAGAGAGAAGGGTCGACAGAGAGGAGAGTCGGGGGGACTGAGATCGGGGTCATATTCATTATGGCACATCATAGCAAAACAGAATACGAAAAACAAACGTTTCTTATTGGACAACTTCAGGCCGTTTTCGATCGGTTTTCTTCCATGCGATGCCAAATGAACACAACCCAGGAGTGTCAGTCTGTGTGTAATGTGTCAGGTGTGAGATCTGTATTTGAGACCAGAAGATACAGCCTTTTATTCTCTGGTAGTGTTAAAGGATTAGTTAACCAGGTTTACATTTCCTCAGGCTTGTTCAACATTACAGGCCGACTGATCTACACAGACCCTTGCATCATAAATATCTACCTCATTGTTCATTTGTAGAGGAGTCAAGTCACATTAGGGTTTTGACCCTCGAGAACACGGCCCTCCTCCTATTCAGTCCCTCTGCTCTGGGCTCAGTTCCTCCTCTCTTCTCTCCCTTTGGTCTTTTTCCCTAAGTGCTACTTTGTTTATGGATTAGAAATTGCTTCCTTCCTTCCTCCGGCAGCTCGCCCCCCTGGGGCCAGTGTGTGTGTGTTGTATTTACCACGGGGGTGACCTGTAAACCCATATATGATGGAAGTAATAATGCTCCCGTCTCTCTCCTGTCCCATTCTACTTTGGACACCATTTTGAGATCTCTGGGTCCACCTCAAGTCGTAAGTGGTTTCTTTTTAATAATATAGATGATGCGCCTCACTCTCTTCTCTCGCTCTCCGTTGGAGAATGAACAGTATGATGTCCGATGTTTCCGTGGTCGGAGGAGATGGGAAGGTCACCGTCTGCTGTTAACCTTTCGGTCTGTTTTGTCCTTCAGAAGAAAGAGCCAGACAACAAGAACTTACTTATAAATCAATTGACTTTATTTAAAATCAGCGACGTCAGGCAGTTTACACTATGAACAATAAGAAAATAAAAAGACAGAAACATAAAATAAAAAGATGAAAGATCCAGATAACAACCACTGCTCTTGGCACCGGATAGAACATTATGAAAACAACTAATATTATACTAGGCTTGTGTGGGGGGGGGGGGGGGGGTAATCATGTTGTGATGGTGAGAGCCGGACTAGTGAACTTAAATACCAGCTTTTTACTTCGTCTCAGAGGACATGTTCCAGGCTGATTACGCTGTTTAACCTATCAGCTGACCACATCTAGGTCCAGTTAACCAGACAGATTAACCCTTCAGTGTCTGGATAGGTGCTGACCACATCTAGGTCCAGTTAACCAGACAGATTAACCCTTCAGTGTCTGGATAGGTGCTGACCACATCTAGGTCCAGTTAACCAGACAGATTAACCCTTCAGTGTCTGGATAGGTGCTGACCACATCTAGGTCCAGTTAACCAGACAGATTAACCCTTCAGTGGCTGGATAGGTGCTGACCACATCTAGGTCCAGTTAACCAGACAGATTAACCCTTCAGTGTCTGGATAGGTGCTGACCACATCTAGGTCCAGTTAACCAGACAGATTAACCCTTCAGTGTCTGGATAGGTGCTGACCACATCTAGGTCCAGCTAACCAGACAGATTAACCCTTCAGTGGCTGGATAGGTGCTGACCACATCTAGGTCCAGCTAACCAGACAGATTAACCCTTCAGTGTCTGGATAGGTGCTGACCACATCTAGGTCCAGTTAACCAGACAGATTAACCCTTCAGTGTCTGGATAGGTGCTGACCACATCTAGGTCCAGCTAACCAGACAGATTAACCCTTCAGTGTCTGGATAGGTGCTGACCACATCTAGGTCCAGTTAACCGGACAGATTAACCCTTCAGTGTCTGGATAGGTACTGACCACATCTAGGTCCAGTTAACCAGACAGATTAACCCTTCAGTGGCTGGATAGGTGCTGACCACATCTAGGTCCAGTTAACCAGACAGATTAAACCTTCAGTGTCTGGATAGGTGCTGACCACATCTAGGTCCAGTTAACCAGACAGATTAAACCTTCAGTGTCTGGATAGGTGCTGACCACATCTAGGTCCAGTTAACCGGACAGATTTAAGTCTGGTACCTGTTTCAAAATGTATTCCAATGAAAAATCTCCATGGAGAATGTTTAGTCCAGGACAAATCTGTGTCTGGGAAACAGATACCATAGGATGTAGCAATCTGATACCCGACGGTGAAGTCCATGACGTGGCATAGAACCATTGGTTGTGGTGTGCAGCTCGACTGGAACAGACCTAATAAGCACAACTTTCAGATTGAACCATGTTTTATATATCATGACCCTCACACAACCCCACTCCTGAACCCCCGACCTTTGAACCCCACTACCGTCACTAAGGTCAGGGGGTCATGTCCCTTATAATCATCTTCACTATCATCATCATCATCAATTCTTCATTAAAAACAAGGAGGAATTTTCATATGACATATGCTTCGTTTTAAAATGGTCGTTCACCACAAAAAAATAAAATTATGTAAAAAAAAAATCTAAATTAAAAAGTAAGATAAAGAGGATCTGTATACATCCAACAGAAGAATCAAGACATCCCTCTCCCAAAAAGAGAAATGAATAAATCATGATATACAAATCATCATATAAAAACATGATCGGTTCTCCACGAATACTAGGTTTGTCTGTATACTGGACTGGCCAATGTCTGTATACTGGACTGGCCAATGCCTGTATACTGGACTGGCCAATGCCTGTATACTGGACTGGCCAATGCCTGTATACTGGACTGGCCAATGCCTGTATACTGGACTGGCCAATGCCTGTATACTGGACTGGCCAATGCCTGTATACTGGACTGGCCAATGCCTGTATACTGGACTGGCCAATGCCTGTATACTGGACTGGCCAATGCCTGTATACTGGACTGGCCAATGCCTGTATACTGGACTGGCCAATGCCTGTATACTGGACTGGCCAATGTCTGTATACTGGACTGGCCAATGCCTGTATACTGGACTGGCCAATGTCTGTATACTGGACTGGCCAATGCCTGTATACTGGACTGGCCAATGCCTGTATACTGGACTGGCCAATGCCTGTATACTGGACTGGCCAATGCCTGTATACTGGACTGGCCAATGCCTGTATACTGGACTGGCCAATGCCTGTATACTGGACTGGCCAATGCCTGTATACTGGACTGGCCAATGCCTGTATACTGGACTGGCCAATGTCTGTATACTGGACTGGCCAATGCCTGTGTACTGGACTGGCCAATGCCTGTGTACTGGACTGGCCAATGCCTGTGTACTGGACTGGCCAATGCCTGTATACTGGACTGGCCAATGCCTGTATACTGGACTGGCCAATGCCTGTATACTGGACTGGCCAATGCCTGTATACTGGACTGGCCAATGCCTGTGTACTGGACTGGCCAATGCCTGTGTACTGGACTGGCCAATGCCTGTGTACTGGACTGGCCAATGCCTGTATACTGGACTGGCCAATGCCTGTATACTGGACTGGCCAATGCCTGTGTACTGGACTGGCCAATGCCTGTGTACTGGACTGGCCAATGCCTGTGTACTGGACTGGCCAATGCCTGTGTACTGGACTGGCCAATGCCTGTATACTGGACTGGCCAATGCCTGTATACTGGACTGGCCAATGCCTGTATACTGGACTGGTCAATGTCTGTATACTGGACTGGCCAATGCCTGTATACTGGACTGGCCAATGCCTGTATACTGGACTGGCCAATGCCTGTATACTGGACTGGCCAATGCCTGTACACTGGACTGGCCAATGCCTGTACACTGGACTGGCCAATGCCTGTATACTGGACTGGCCAATGCCTGTATACTGGACTGGCCAATGCCTGTATACTGGACTGGCCAATGCCTGTATACTGGACTGGCCAATGCCTGTATACTGGACTGGCCAATGCCTGTATACTGGACTGGCCAATGCCTGTATACTGGACTGGCCAATGCCTGTATACTGGACTGGCCAATGCCTGTATACTGGACTGGCCAATGCCTGTATACTGGACTGGCCAATGCCTGTATACTGGACTGGCCAATGCCTGTATACTGGACTGGCCAATGCCTGTATACTGGACTGGCCAATGCCTGTATACTGGACTGGCCAATGCCTGTTTGAGATACATCCTGATTATGACGTCCTAGAAAACTTATGGTAGGTTGCCTCTAAATAACCACAGATTTAGGATCAGTCAACCCTAACCGTACCCTGACCTTAAAGGACCAGTGCAGTCAAAAAAAGTGATTTACTTGTTGTTGTTTTTTTATATATAATCTATTTCCATACTATGAGGATGGAATAATACTGTGGAAATGTTAAAATGATGATGATGGCCTTTTAGTGTAAGAGCTGTTTGAAAAGACTGCCTGAAACTTCAGCCTGTTTTGGTGTCCACAAGTTCATCTGAAAAAAAAGTCTTAATTGCCCAAAATCTCACACTATCCCTTTAACCATTTGGGAAATGAGATACCATCTGACCCTGCATCAGCAAATAGGGACAGCTTCTAGCGACTCCTTTATGATACCATCTAACCCTGCATCAGCGATTAGGGACAGCTTCTAGCTACTCCTTATGATACCATCTGACCCTGCATCAGCAAATAGGGACAGCTTCTAGCTACTCCTTTATGATACCATCTGACCCTGCATCAGCAAATAGGGACAGCTTCTAGCTACTCCTTTATGATACCATCTAACCCTGCATCAGCGATTAGGGACAGCTTCTAGCTACTCCTTTATGATACCATCTGACCCTGCATCAGCGATTAGGGACAGCTTCTAGCTACTCCTTTATGATACCATCTGACCCTGCATCAGCGAATAGGGACAGCTTCTAGCGACTCCTTTATGATACCACCTGACCCTGCATCAGCGATTAGGGACAGCTTCTAGCGACTCCTTTATGATACCATCTGACCCTGCATCAGCGAATAGGGACAGCGTCTAGCGACTCCTTTATGATACCATCTGACCCTGCATCAGCGATTAGGGACAGCTTCTAGCTACTCCTTTATGATACCATCTGACCCTGCATCAGCGATTAGGGACAGCTTCTAGCTACTCCTTTATGATACCATCTGACCCTGCATCAGCGATTAGGGACAGCTTCTAGCTACTCCTTTATGATACCATCTGACCCTGCATCAGCGATTAGGGACAGCTTCTAGCTACTCCTTTATGATACCATCTGACCCTGCATCAGCTATTAGGGACAGCTTCTAGCTACTCCTTTATGATACCATCTGACCCTGCATCAGCGATTAAGGACAGCTTCTAGCTACTCCTTTATGATACCATCTGACCCTGCATCAGCGATTAGGGACAGCTTCTAGCTACTCCTTTATGATACCATCTGACCCTGCATCAGCGATTAGGGACAGCTTCTAGCGACTCCTTTATGATACCATCTGACCCTGCATCAGCGATTAGGGACAGCTTCTAGCTACTCCTTTATGATACCATCTGACCCTGCATCAGCGATTAGGGACAGCTTCTAGCGACTCCTTTATGAAGAGGACATGGAAGTTTGAAGTGATTGGTAAGGAGAGGTTTAACTGTTCTAGGGGTGGGTCTCAATAGTCTAACGTTGTTCTCCTCGTCTCCTCGTCTGCATTAAGGTTGGGGACCATTCTGTTTTCACTTTCTTAAAAAAATAAAAAATTCTAAACTGAAATTGACCTCAACCCTGATCTGCACTAGTCAGGGTAAAAAATAGCACAGTGAGGAAATAGACTCCTTGACTCACTTTCCACCATATTGCTTTCCCCGTGTTGTGAAAATGTGAATTTCTATCTTCAGGAGACTTGATATTCACCGTGAACTCTACTACCAAAATTCCTACCAACCCTGTGCTAAACTATACTAGGCCATCAGACGACAGGAGGAGAGGAGGAGGGCTGGAGGAGTGGTGTCCTGAACTCTACTACCAACCCTGAGCTAAACTATACTAGACCATCAGACGACAGGAGGAGAGGAGGAGGGCTGGAGGAGTGGTGTCCTGAACTCTACTACCAACCCTGAGCTAAACTATACTAGACCATCAGACGACAGGAGGAGAGGAGGAGGGCTGGAGGAGTGGTGTCCTGAACTCTACTACCAACCCTGAGCTAAACTATACTAGACCATCAGACAACAGGAGGAGTGGTGTCCTGAACTCTACTACCAACCCTGTGCTAAACTATACTAGGCCATCAGACGACAGGAGGAGAGGAGGGCTGGAGGAGCGGTGTCCTGAACTCTACTACCAACCCTGAGCTAAACTATACTAGACCATCAGACGACAGGAGGAGAGGAGGGCTGGAGGAGTGGTGTCCTGAACTCTACTACCAACCCTGAGCTAAACTATACTAGACCATCAGGCGACAGGAGGAGAGGAGGGCTGGAGGAGCGGTGTCCTGAACTCTACTACCAACCCTGAGCTAAACTATACTAGACCATCAGACGACAGGAGGAGAGGAGGGCTGGAGGAGTGGTGTCCTGAACTCTACTACCAACCCTGAGCTAAACTATACTAGACCATCAGGCGACAGGAGGAGGGCTGGAGGAGTGGTGTCCTGAACTCTACTACCAACCCTGAGCTAAACTATACTAGACCATCAGACAACAGGAGGAGAGCGTCATCACTCCCTACGGTGATGCCGTGATTCTGTTGTTTAGAAGAGGAAGAAGGATAAATAGATATCTAGTCTGCCATGGGGGAGGAAACCGTGTGTGTGTGTGTTTTAGACATACACCATTCTAGGTGCTTCTCTATGATGACCCTTCAGTGTTTGGGTGAATATATGGATATGTGTGTGTGTGTGTGTGTGTGTGTGTGTGTGTGTGTGTGTGTGTGTGTGTGGTGTGTGTGTGTGTATATGTGTGTGTGTGTGGTCATTAACATTGCGGAGGTCTTTATCTGACAGTGACTCCCAGTTTCTCCAGCACCCTGACACCTTTCTCCTGGTACTCCTCCCTGGTCAGCCAGAAGTTATCTTTGTCCTTCATGATGTCCGCCAGCACGGCCCCGCCCAGGAACACCATGTGCTTACGCCGTGGCGGGTCCTCGATGCGGATCTTAAATTTCTACAGAGGGAGACAATTCAGCATTATGTCCGAGGGGAGGAGTTTGGGGAGGAGTTTGGCACAGGATGGATGAATCTTGGCCTCATCATATAACGCCTAGTAATTCAGGATGCAAGGTGATTTGTAGAGCAGCGACTATATGTTCTACTTCTGTTGTGTACTATGAGCTGACTACTTAAGAGATGCTTCTTCTGTCTCCCCCTAGTGGGTTAACTACAACACTGCACCATGTTGAGGAAGTGGGCCATGTCCCAATACTTTTCAACATACATCCTTCCTCCCACCCTTCAGGTCCATTAGGGACCGGTTGGACCTTTAGACAGGTCATCATTGCAAATAACAATCTGTTATTGACTTACATTTACGAATAGAGAGTTAAATAAAAATAAAAAATATATTTTAAAAGAGTTGTTCTCACCGAGAGTTTGTCCACGTCGCCTTTCAGCACGCGTTCCAGGTAGAGCTGTTTGAGCTCCCTCTCTAGTCGAGATGGAAGACCTGGATACATGGTGGACCCACCTGACAACACTATGTGTTTATAGAACTCAGACCTGAGAGAGAGGTGAGAGATGGGGGGGGGGGGGGGCAGAGAGAGAGAGGTGAGAGAGGGGGGAGGCAGAGAGAGAGGTGAGAGAGGGGGGAGGCAGAGAGAGCGGTGAGAGAGGGGGGAGGCAGAGAGAGAGAAGTGAGAGAGGGGGGAGGAAGAGAGAGGGGGGGGCAGAGAGAGAGAGGTGAGAGAGGGGGGAGGCAGAGAGAGGTGAGAGAGGGGGGAGGCAGAGAGAGGTGAGAGAGGGGGGAGGCAGAGAGAGAGAGGGGAGATTAAAACAGGTGTCGATAAAAAAAGTAGTGTGTGTGTGTATTGTCAGTGTGTGTGTGTGTGTATTGTCGGTCTGTGTGTGTATGAGTGTCTGTGTGTGTGTATTGTCGGTCTGTGTGTGTATGAGTGTCTGTGTGTGTATTGTCGGTCTGTGTGTATTGTCGGTCTGTGTCTGTGTGTGTATTGTCGGTCTGTGTGTATTGTCAGTCTGTGTCTGTGTGTATTGTCGGTCTGTGTGTATTGTCGGTCTGTGTGTATTGTCGGTCTGTGTGTGTACTGTCAGTCTGTGTGTGTACTGTCGGTCTGTGTGTGTACTGTCGGTCTGTGTGTGTACTGTCGGTCTGTGTGTGTACTGTCGGTCTGTGTGTGTACTGTCGGTCTGTGTGTATGAGTGTCTGTGTGTGTACTGTCGGTCTGTGTGTGTACTGTCGGTCTGTGTGTGTACTGTCGGTCTGTGTGTGTACTGTCGGTCTGTGTGTGTACTGTCGGTCTGTGTGTGTACTGTCGGTCTGTGTGTGTACTGTCGGTCTGTGTGTGTACTGTCGGTCTGTGTGTGTACTGTCGGTCTGTGTGTGTACTGTCGGTCTGTGTGTGTATTGTCGGTCTGTGTGTGTATTGTCAGTCTGTGTCTGTGTGTATTGTCGGTCTGTGTGTATTGTCGGTCTGTGTGTATTGTCGGTCTGTGTCTGTGTGTGTACTGTCGGTCTGTGTGTGTATTGTCGGTCTGTGTGTGTATTGTCGGTCTGTGTGTGTACTGTCGGTCTGTGTGTGTACTGTCGGTCTGTGTGTGTACTGTCAGTCTGTGTGTGTACTGTCAGTCTGTGTGTGTACTGTCAGTCTGTGTGTGTACTGTCGGTCTGTGTGTGTATTGTCGGTCTGTGTGTGTACTGTCGGTCTGTGTGTGTATTGTCGGTCTGTGTGTGTACTGTCGGTCTGTGTGAGTACTGTCGGTCTGTGTGTACTGTTGGTCTGTGTGTGTACTGTCGGTCTGTGTGTGTATTGTCGGTCTGTGTGTGTATTGTCGGTCTGTGTGTGTATTGTCGGTCTGTGTGTGTATTGTCGGTCTGTGTGTGTACTGTCGGTCTGTGTGTGTATTGTCGGTCTGTGTGTGTATTGTCGGTCTGTGTGTGTTAGTTACCTGGTGTCGATGTCTGCTGCATGGATAGTGTTGAAGAGCAGCTCTGCCACCCCGACTCCCTCTACGTTGATGAGATGGGGCTGGAACAAAGCCTCTGGAGCCTCGAAACGCTCCCCTCCCACCTTGATCACCCTGCCGTCTGGGAGCTGGAGGGGGGGAGGGAGGGAGGGAAGGGGGAGGGAGATTGAAAGTCAGAGGGTGGTGTGTGTATGTTGTTCAGGCTTACGTGTGGTGAATGTGTAGTAGTGTCTTGTTGATGATCACGTGTGGTGGTGAGTGTGTGTGTGTGTGTGTGTGCGCATTTACTGTAAAACGTGTTCATCTGTATTTTATGCGTTGTGTGTGTCTTTGTAGCTTGCGTGCGTGTGTGTGTGCGTGTGTAAAGGCTCTATTCAGCTCAGGCCGTGGGAGGAAGTTGAGAGCTGCCCAGCCACCGCCGCCCTGTGGCCACAAAGGATATGATGTCACGCCCCCACAGACACACTACCCACCTTGTCTCTCACACACACACTACACACACACTCTTAAGATGTGTGTGTTTTATAATGAGTTCCCTTCTTATGAAAGAAAAGCAATATCATGAAGGAATATTCCACCCACTCTCTGGAAGCTGCTCAGCACTTCCTGGTTCCTCTGAAGCTCCACCGACATTAACATATAGAGACCAATCCAGTTCTGTTACTTATCAGCTGCTCAGAGTCGTGTGGTGGTATATTCTGTTACTCATCAGCTGCTCAGAGTCGCGTGGTGGTATATTCTGTTACTCATCAGCTGCTCAGAGTGGTGTGGTGGTATATTCTGTTACTCATCAGCTGCTCAGAGTCGTGTGGTGGTATATTCTGTTACTCATCAGCTGCTCAGAGTCGTGTGGTGGTATATTCTGTTACTCATCAGCTGCTCAGAGTGGTGTGGTGGTATATTCTGTTACTCATCAGCTGCTCAGAGTCGTGTGGTGGTATATTCTGTTACTCATCAGCTGCTCAGAGTCGTGTGGTGGTATATTCTGTTACTCATCAGCTGCTCAGAGTTGTGTGGTGGTATATTCTGTTACTCATCAGCTGCTCAGAGTCGTGTGGTGTGGTGGTATATTCTGTTACTCATCAGCTGCTCAGAGTCATGTGGTGGTATATTCTGTTACTCATCAGCTGCTCAGAGTCGTGTGGTGGTATATTCTGTTACTCATCAGCTGCTCAGAGTCATGTGGTGGTATATTCTGTTACTCATCAGCTACTCAGTCGTGTGGTGGTATATTCTGTTACTCATCAGCTGCTCAGAGTCGTGTGGTGTGGTGGTATATTCTGTTACTCATCAGCTACTCAGAGTCGTGTGGTGGTATATTCTGTTACTCATCAGCTGCTCAGAGTCATGTGGTGGTATATTCTGTTACTCATCAGCTACTCAGTCGTGTGGTGGTATATTCTGTTACTCATCAGCTACTCAGAGTCGTGTGGTGGTATATTGTTACTCATCAGCTGCTCAGAGTCGTGTGGTGGTATATTCTGTTACTCATCAGCTACTCAGAGTGGTGTGGTGTGGTGGTATATTCTGTTACTCATCAGCTACTCAGAGTTGTGTGGTGGTATATTCTCAGAGTCGAGTGGTGGTATATTCTCAGAGTCGTGTGGTGGTATATTCTGTTACTCATCAGCTGCTCAGAGTCGAGTGGTGGTATATTGTTACTCATCAGCTGCTCAGAGTCGTGTGGTGGTATATTCTCAGAGTCGTGTGGTGGTATATTCTCAGAGTCGTGTGGGGGTATATTCTCAGAGTCGTGTGGTGGTATATTCTGTTACTCATCAGCTGCTCAGAGTCGAGTGGTGGTATATTCTGTTACTCATCAGCTGCTCAGAGTCGTGTGGTGGTATATTCTCAGAGTCGTGTGGTGGTATATTCTCAGAGTCGTGTGGTGGTATATTCTGTTACTCATCAGCTGCTCAGAGTCGTGTGGTGGTATATTCTCAGAGTCGTGTGGTGGTATATTCTCAGAGTCGTGTGGTGGTATATTCTGTTACTCATCAGCTGCTCAGAGTCGAGTGGTGGTATATTGTTACTCATCAGCTGCTCAGAGTCGTGTGGTGGTATATTCTCAGAGTCGTGTGGTGGTATATTCTCAGAGTCATGTGGTGGTATATTCTCAGAGTTGTGTGGTGGTATATTCTGTTACTCATCAGCTGCTCAGAGTCGTGTGGTGGTATATTCTCAGAGTCGTGTGGTGGTATATTCTCAGAGTCGTGTGGTGTGGTGGTATATTGTTACTCATCAGCTGCTCAGAGTCGTGTGGTGGTATATTCTCAGAGTCGTGTGGTGGTATATTCTCAGAGTCGTGTGGGGGTATATTCTGTTACTCATCAGCTGTTCAGAGTCGTGTGGTGGTATATTCTCAGAGTCGTGTGGTGTGGTGGTATATTCTCAGAGTCGTGTGGTGTGGTGGTATATTCTCAGAGTCGTGTGGTGTGGTGGTATATTCTCAGAGTCGTGTGGTGTGGGGGTATATTCTCAGAGTCGTGTGGGGGTATATTCTGTGGGGGTATATTCTGTGGGGGTCATTGGGGGGGTTCTATGCACCATAAATATGTTATTTTAGACTGAAGCTCCAGACAACAACAAAACAGCTGCTAAACGCTATTGATACTGGCCTGTTATTTAGGGTCCAAAAATGTGGTCCAAAAGTTCTGAATTGGTCACATTCAGGGTCTATTTACACTGACCGTGCAGGACTCAACCAGCACAGAGGTTAGTTACTGACCTGGTACGACTAACCTGGTACGACTCACCTGGTAGGACAGTGGTACTGACCTGGTAGAACTGACCCAGTAGGACTGACCTGGTACGACTCACCTGGTAGGACAGTGGTACTGACCTGGTAGGACTGACCCAGTAGGACAGTGGTATTGACCCGGTAGGACAGTGGTACTGACCCGGTAGGACTGACCCAGTAGGACATTGGTACTGACCTGGTAGGACTGACCTGGTAAGACAGTGGTACTGACCTGGTAGGACTGACCCAGTAGGACAGTGGTACTGACCCGGTAGGACAGTGGTACTGACCCGGTAGGACATTGGTACTGACCCGGTAGGACTGACCCGGTAGGACTGACCCGGTAGGACTGACCCGGTAGGACAGTGGGACTGACCCGGTAGGACTGACCCAGTAGGACAGTGGTACTGACCCGGTAGGACAGTGGTACTGACCCGGTAGAACAGTGGTACTGACCTGGTAGAACTGACCCAGTAGGACTGACCCGGTAGCACAGTGGTACTGACCCGGTAGCACAGTGGTACTGACCCGGTAGGACAGTGGTACTGACCCGGTAGGACATTGGTACTGACCCGGTAGGACTGACCCGGTAGGACTGACCCGGTAGGACTGACCCGGTAGGACAGTGGGACTGACCCGGTAGGACTGACCCGGTAGGACAGTGGTACTGACCTGGTAGGACTGACCCAGTAGGACAGTGGTACTGACCCGGTAGGACAGTGGTACTGACCCGGTAGAACAGTGGTACTGACCTGGTAGGACTGACCCAGTAGGACAGTGGTACTGACCCGGTAGGACAGTGGTACTGACCCGGTAGGACTGACCCGGTAGGACTGACCCGGTAGGACAGTGGGACTGACCCGGTAGGACTGACCCGGTAGGACAGTGGTACTGACCTGGTAGGACTGACCCAGTAGGACAGTGGTACTGACCCGGTAGGACAGTGGTACTGACCCGGTAGGACTGACCCGGTAGGACAGTGGGACTGACCCGGTAGGACTGACCCGGTAGGACTGACCCGGTAGGACAGTGGGACTGACCCGGTAGGACTGACCCAGTAGGACAGTGGTACTGACCTGGTAGGACTGACCTGGTAGGACAGTGGTACTGACCTGGTAGAACTGACCCGGTAGGACTGACCCGGTAGGACAGTGGAACTGACCCGGTAGGACAGTGGTACTGACCTGGTAGAACTGACCCGGTAGGACAGTGGTACTGACCTGGTAGGACTGACCCGGTAGCACAGTGGTACTGACCTGGTAGAACTGACCCGGTAGGACAGTGGTACTGACCTGGTAGGACTGACCCGGTAGCACAGTGGTACTGATCTGGTAGGACAGTGGTACTGACCCGGTAGGACAGTGGTACTGACCCGGTAGCACAGTGGTACTGACCCGGTAGCACAGTGGTACTGACCCGGTAGGACAGTGGTACTGATCTGGTAGGACTGACCCGGTAGCACAGTGGTACTGACCCGGTAGCACAGTGGTACTGACCTGGTAGGACTCGACCAGCACGGTGGTCTCCAGAGCCAGTTTCTGCTCCTGTTCGATGTTGTAACCCACGTAGCACAGCTTCTCCTTCATCATACGCACCGTCTCAAAGTCCGCAGAGTGGTTGAACGCATAGCCCCTCAGCAACAACAGCTGGAGATCAGAGACGTAGAGAGGTGTTTCCACCAAGCTTATTAGGGAAAGGGGGATACCGTGTCAGTTGTACAACTGACATGTGTCTTCCACATTAAACCCAACCCCGCTGAATCACCCTTAATCAACATCCACGTCTTCAGCACCCGGGGAACAGTGGGTTAACTGCCTTGCTCAGTGGCAGAATGACAGATTTTTACCTTGTCAACTCGGTTACTGGCCCAACACTCTAACCACGAGACTACCTGCTGGTTACTGGCCCAACGCTCTAACCACTAGGCTACCTGCTGGTTACTGGCCCAACACTCTAACCACGAGACTACCTGCTGGTTACTGGCCCAACACTCTAACCACTAGGCTACCTGCTGGTTACTGGCCCAACGCTCTAACCACTAGGCTACCTGCTGGTTACTGGCCCAACGCTCTAACCACTAGGCTACCTGCTGGTTACTGGCCCAACGCTCTAACCACTAGGCTACCTGCTGGTTACTGGCCCAACGCTCTAACCACTAGGCTACCTGCTGGTTACTGGCCCAACGCTCTAACCACTAGGCTACCTGCTGGTTACTGGCCCAACACTCTAACCACTAGGCTACCTGCTGGTTACTGGCCCAACGCTCTAACCACTAGACTACCTGCTGGTTACTGGCCCAACACTCTAACCACTAGACTACCTGCTGGTTACTGGCCCAACACTCTAACCACTAGGCTACCTGCTGGTTACTGGCCCAACGCTCTAACCACTAGGCTACCTGCTGGTTACTGGCCCAACACTCTAACCACTAGGCTACCTGCTGGTTACTGGCCCAACTCTCTAACCACTAGACTACCTGCTGGTTACTGGCCCAACACTCTAACCACTAGGCTACCTGCTGGTTACTGGCCCAACACTCTAACCACTAGGCTACCTGCTGGTTACTGGCCCAACGCTCTAACCACTAGGCTACCTGCTGGTTACTGGCCCAACTCTCTAACCACTAGGCTACCTGCTGGTTACTGGCCCAACTCTCTAACCACTAGGCTACCTGCTGGTTACTGGCCCAACTCTCTAACCACTAGGCTACCTGCTGGTTACTGGCCCAACACTCTAACCACTAGGCTACCTGCTGGTTACTGGCCCAACTCTCTAACCACTAGACTACCTGCTGGTTACTGGCCCAACTCTCTAACCATTAGGCTACCTGCTGGTTACTGGCCCAACACTCTAACCACTAGGCTACCTGCTGGTTACTGGCCCAACACTCTAACCACTAGGCTACCTGCTGGTTACTGGCCCAACACTCTAACCACTAGGCTACCTGCTGGTTACTGGCCCAACACTCTAACCACTAGGCTACCTGCTGGTTACTGGCCCAACACTCTAACCACTAGGCTACCTGCTGGTTACTGGCCCAACTCTCTAACCACTAGGCTACCTGCTGGTTACTGGCCCAACACTCTAACCACTAGGCTACCTGCTGGTTACTGGCCCAACACTCTAACCACTAGGCTACCTGCTGGTTACTGGCCCAACACTCTAACCACTAGGCTACCTGCTGGTTACTGGCCCAACGCTCTAACCACTAGACTACCTGCTGGTTACTGGCCCAACACTCTAACCACTAGACTACCTGCTGGTTACTGGCCCAACACTCTAACCACTAGGCTACCTGCTGGTTACTGGCCCAACGCTCTAACCACTAGGCTACCTGCTGGTTACTGGCCCAACACTCTAACCACTAGGCTACCTGCTGGTTACTGGCCCAACACTCTAACCACTAGGCTACCTGCTGGTTACTGGCCCAACACTCTAACCACTAGGCTACCTGCTGGTTACTGGCCCAATACTCTAACCACTAGGCTACCTGCTGGTTACTGGCCCAACACTCTAACCACTAGGCTACCTGCTGGTTACTGGTCCAACACTCTAACCACTAGGCTACCTGCTGGTTACTGGCCCAACGCTCTAACCACTAGGCTACCTGCTGGTTACTGGCCCAACACTCTAACCACTAGGCTACCTGCTGGTTACTGGCCCAACACTCTAACCACTAGGCTACCTGCTGGTTACTGGCCCAACACTCTAACCACTAGGCTACCTGCTGGTTACTGGCCCAACTCTCTAACCACTAGGCTACCTGCTGGTTACTGGCCCAACACTCTAACCACTAGGCTACCTGCTGGTTACTGGCCCAACACTCTAACCACTAGGCTACCTGCTGGTTACTGGCCCAACACTCTAACCACTAGGCTACCTGCTGGTTACTGGCCCAACACTCTAACCACTAGGCTACCTGCTGGTTACTGGCCTAACAATCTAACCACTAGGCTACCTGCTGGTTACTGGCCCAACGCTCTAACCACTAGGCTACCTGCTGGTTACTGGCCCAACGCTCTAACCACTAGGCTACCTGCTGGTTACTGGCCCAACTCTCTAACCACTAGACTACCTGCTGGTTACTGGCCCAACGCTCTAACCACTAGGCTACCTGCACTGGGACAGTGAATGAGGACCGTAGCTGGAGTACAACTACAGACCAAAAGCTGCATGTTCCAGTCGCATCGGGGACAACCATCACCCAATTATCCTAACCTGACGCGTTTCCTAACCTGACGCGTTTCCCCACCTGACGCGTTTCCTAACCTGACGCGTCTCCTAACCTGCCACGTTCCATTCTCCTAACCTGACGTGTTTCCCCACCTGCCGCGTCTCCTAACCTGCCGCGTTCCATTCTCCTAACCTGCCGCGTTCCATTATCCTAACCTGCCGCGTCTCCTAACCTGCCGCGTCTCCTAACCTGCCGCGTCTCCTAACCTGCCGCGTTCCATTCTCCTAACCTGCCGCGTCTCCTAACCTGCCGCGTCTCCTAACCTGCCGCGTTCCATTCTCCTAACCTGCCGCGTCTCCTCACCTGCCGCGTCTCCTAACCTGCCGCGTCTCCTAACCTGCCGCGTCTCATTCTCCTAACCTGCCGCGTCTAACCTGCCGCGTCTCCTAACCTGCCGCGTCTCCTAACCTGCCGCGTCTCCTAACCTGCCGCGTCTCCTAACCTGCCGCGTCTCCTAACCTGCCGCGTCTCCTAACCTGCCGCGTCTCCTAACCTGCCGCGTCTCCTAACCTGCCGCGTTCCATTCTCCTCACCTGCCGCGTCTCCTAACCTGCCGCGTTCCATTCTCCTAACCTGCCGCGTCTCCTAACCTGCCGCGTTCCATTCTCCTAACCTGCCGCGTCTCCTAACCTGCCGCGTCTCCTAACCTGCCGCGTTCCATTCTCCTAACCTGCCGCGTCTCCTAACCTGACGCGTTCCATTCTCCTAACCTGCCGCGTCTCCTAACCTGCCGCGTCTCCTAACCTGCCGCGTTCCATTCTCCTAACCTGCCGCGTCTCCTAACCTGCCGCGTCTCCTAACCTGCCGCGTTCCATTCTCCTAACCTGCCGCGTTCCATTCTCCTAACCTGCCGCGTCTCCTAACCTGCCGCGTTCCATTCTCCTAACCTGCCGCGTCTCCTAACCTGCCGCGTTCCATTCTCCTAACCTGCCGCGTTCCATTCTCCTAACCTGCCGCGTCTCCTAACCTGCCGCGTCTCCTAACCTGCCGCGTCTCCTAACCTGCCGCGTCTCCTAACCTGCCGCGTCTCCTAACCTGCCGCGTTTCCTTCTCTTCTTTCCATAGTTGTACTCCATTTAACCAAAACAGTGAATGAGGGGGCAATCAATGTGTATGAGATCCAGGGGTCAGAGGTGAGGGGTCAGAGGTACCTTAATGAGGTAGCGGGTTATGTCCCTCCCAGCGATGTCCAGGCGTCGTGTCAGATGGGGCAAGCTGAAGCCCTCGTACACCGGACAGATGTGTGTCACACCGTCCCCAGAGTCCACCACAACACCTGTCAGCAGGCCTGAGGGCAGAAACACACAGAGAGGTCAGACACGCACACAGAGAAATCAGACACGCACACAGAGAAATCAGACACGCACACAGACAGTGGTCTCACACACACACACACACACAGGTCACAAAGACAGGTCACACAGACAGAGGTCACACACACACACACACACACACAGAGGTCAGACACACACACACACACACACAGAGGTCAGACACACACACACACACACACACAGAGGTCAGACACACACACAGAGGTCAGACACACACACAGAGGTCAGACACACACACAGAGGTCAGACACACACACAGAGGTCAGACACACACACAGAGGTCAGACACACACACAGAGGTCAGACACACACACAGAGGTCAGACACACACACAGAGGTCAGACACACACACAGAGGTCAGACACACACACACAGAGGTCAGACACACACACACAGAGGTCAGACACACACACACAGAGGTCAGACACACACACACAGAGGTCAGACACACACACACAGAGGTCAGACACACACACACAGAGGTCAGACACACACACAGAGGTCAGACACACACACACAGAGGTCAGACACACACACACAAAGGTCAGACACACACACACACACACACAGAGGTTAGACACACACACACACACACAAAGGTCAGACACACACACACACACACACAGAGGTTAGACACACAGAGTAACATAATTAACACCCCTCCGATACGTTTCACAAGCCCTCTGAATGGGAGGGAGTAAGCTGTGTTGAGTTGGGGCTTAAAGTGAACCAGAGAGAGTTGAAGAGGCTGTGTGTTCCTCTAGTCTAGTACCTTGGGCGTAGAGCGTCAGCACAGCCTGGATAGCAATGTAGACCCCTGAGAACTGATACGTCTCAAACATCACCTACCAGAGACAGAGAGACAACTTTAAAAGACTGCCGTCAAATACAGTCTTACAGCTGGACTGCTTCTGTAATGATGAAAATGTGTAACACACTGTTAATGCTGAACCCACTGACCCTCACACAGCTTTAGAGTTCTGTTAATGCTGAACCCACTGACCCTCACACAGCTTTTAGAGCTCTGTTAATGCTGAACCCACTGACCCTCACACAGCTTTATAGAGCTCTGTTAATGCTGAACCCACTGACCCTCACACAGCTTTATAGAGCTCTGTTAATGCTGAACCCACTGACCCTCACACAGCTTTATAGAGCTCTGTTAATGCTGAACCCACTGACCCTCACACAGCTTTAGAGCTCTGTTAATGCTAAACCCACTGACCCTCACACAGCTTTAGAACTCTGTTAATGATGAACCCACTGACCCTCACACAGCTTTAGAGCTCTGTTAATGATGAACCCACTGACCCTCACACAGCTTTAGAGCTCTGTTAATGCTGATCCTCACACAGCTTTAGAGCTCTGTTAATGATGAACCCACTGACCCTCACACAGCTTTAGAGCTCTGTTAATGATGAACCCACTGATCCTCACACAGCTTTAGAGCTCTGTTAATGATGAACCCAATGACCCTCACATAGCTTTAGACCTCTGTTAATGCTGAACCCACTGACCCTCACACAGCTTTAGACCTCTGTTAATGCTGAACCCACTGACCCTCACACAGCTTTATAGAGCTCTGTTAATGCTGAACCCACTGACCCTCACACAGCTTTATAGAGCTCTGTTAATGCTGAACCCACTGACCCTCACACAGCTTTATAGAGCTCTGTTAATGCTGAACCCACTGACCCTCACACAGCTTTAGACCTCTGTTAATGCTGAACCCACTGAACCTCACACAGATGTTCCTACATTAGTTCTCATACGGTAATGAGGTCAGAGTGGTAGCTAGCTGTTGCTATGCACTTGGAGTCAACTTGCTACACACCCCCCACCCCCTCCGACATACACACCTCGATGATCTTCTCTCGGTTCTTGGTGGGGTTCATGGGCGGCTCGGTGAGCAGGATCTTGCAGTTCCTGGAGTCGATGTTGAGCTTCTCAGGCCCGAAGGTGTAGTCCCACAGGTGCTTCATGTCGTCCCAGTTCCTGACGATGCCGTTCTCCATGGGGTAGTTGACCTCTAGCATGGAGCGCAGCTCGCTGGCCTCGTCGCCCACCATCAGGTCCTATAGACGTTGAGGGGTTTAAGGTTCAGATAGACACCCCTGGGTCGTGTTCATTAGCACACGACGTGACAAAGCATTTTGCAACAGTAAACAGAAACAAGCGTTTTTTTTCTTATTGGAAAAGTTGAGGTGTTGTTCTCCGTGGGATAGTTTGGGTTCGATCGGTGGAGGGCCTCATGAATACGGCCCTGGAGAAATCAGACAGTTAGCTTAGCTGTACCGTCACCTTTCACCAGCAGTAACAGAGGGGCATGTAAACACTGCCTCCATGACGGCTCCACGACGGCCTAAAGACATACAGTAATGGGATATACACATACGCAGCAGCGCTCAAAAAAAAAAAAAGAGGCAAGTCACATCCGTCAGCAATTACCCAGCATGCATTCTTTAAAAAACAGCATGTTTCCATGCATTCACTCTTAAAACCTGTTCCCTTTCTGACCAGAGCACAGGGCTACAATCCTAAACGTGAGAAACATGCAAGTAACTTACACGGACACCATCGACGTCAATGAGAAGTTTGCCTGACAATCTGTGCATGCAGGTCAAGTTCAGATTCAGTCTCATTTGAGCAAGGCTCAGTCAGAGTTACATGCAAACCAGGCATTGGGAATCACTACATGATTGGTTAGCCAAGTGTTAGTCACACAGTACAACGTTTCCTAGTTCACTGGCACACACTGAGCCTGATGGTCATCAGCGCAGAAAACTGTTGCCCACGGAAGCTACTTGACACGTTTAGAAACCGTAGCCTGGTCCCAGATCTGTTTGTTTTGGTTTGACTTGTGCCAACTGCTATGGTCAATGGTTGGGACAAACAGATCTAGGACCAGGTTAAAGAAACAGTTGATACAGTGTGTGTTTTGGCACTGAAGGAGCCCCCGTCTGGCAGTGCCATGTGTTTTCAATGAAGACCTGCTGCTTCCATCCTGTCTGTTCTGCCAATCAACAGCCATGTACACGCACCATCACACACACCACCACACACACACACACACCACCATCACACACCACCATCACACACACACACCACCATCACACACCACCATCACACACACACCATCACACACACACCATCACACACACCATGTACACGCACCACCACACACACCATGTACACGCACACACCATGTACACGCACCATCACACACACCATGTACACGCACCACCACACACACACACCATCACACACACACCATGTACACGCACCATCACACACACCACCATCACACACACCATGTACACGCACCATCACACACACACACACCACCATCACACACACCACCATCACACACACACACACACACCATCACACACACACACACCATCACACACACCACCACACACACACCATCACACACGCACCATCACACACGCACACACACACCATCACACACACACCATGTACACGCACCATCACACACACCACCATCACACACACACACCATGTACACACACACACACCATGTACACACACCATGTCCACACACACCATCATCAGACACACACACCATCATCACACACACACACCATCATCACACACACACACACACACACACCCACCATCATCACACAAACACACCATCATCACACCATCATCACACAAACACACCATCACAACTTTCAATTCATTATCTGAAAGCTGATTGACATTTGCTGCACTATTATTGTTGTTAATAAGTTCAACTTGTCTTCCTAAACCATATCTGAAGACAGTTTAAAATCTCCCTCTACTGTTGTATTAAAGGTACAGGTGGGGGAGCATAAAACACAATATGACAAGGCCCCCAGCCAAAAGTGCACGAGTAGTCGCCCGATAGTCATCTCATTGTCCCTCGTTTGTTTGCATGTTCGTCCACCACTTGTAGGTCTTCCACCACTGATGTCACTCAACCCTGATCATCATCTTCTCTCTCTGCATCAACGACTACCTGTCCACTCCAAACATCTTGGAGAGAGCACCGAGGTTTCTAATCTTGGTGAAGGCACCAGGGTTAGATGCACAAGATGCACAACTGTAGTGTTTTGTGTTTTAATCAACTTAAAACGACGACAAAAGACAGTTATGCTCATCATCATTGAGTAGGGATATCATCATTGATTAGGGATATCATCATTGATTAGGGATATCATCATTGATTAGGGATATCATCATTGATTAGGGATATCATCATTGAGTAGGGATATCATCATTGATTAGGGATATCATCATTGATTAGGGATATCATCATTGATTAGGGATATCATCATTGATTAGGGATATCATCATTGATTAGGGATATCATCATTGATTAGGGATATCATCATTGATTAGGGATATCATCATTGATTAGGGATATCAACATTGATTAGGGATATCATCATTGATTAGGGATATCAACATTGATTAGGGATATCAACATTGATTAGGGATATCATCATTGATTAGGGATATCATCATTGATTAGGGATATCAACATTGATTAGGGATATCAACATTGATTAGGGATATCAACATTGATTAGGGATATCAACATTGATTAGGGATATCATCATTGATTAGGGATATCATCATTGATTAGGGATATCATCATTGATTAGGGATATCAACATTGATTAGGGATATCAACATTGATTAGGGATATCATCATTGATTAGGGATATCAACATTGATTAGGGATATCATCATGAGCTAGCACCAGCAGTGTGATCTGTACATGAGCTAGCACCAGCCGGGACAATCTCCCTCTAGCGCGAGTGAAGGGAGTTGGGAACAGCTGAATGTATGGGTCTTAGAAGTTGTTCACATACAGAACCTTTATGTCCCAACTCACAATCTAATATGCTTCCCCAAAATAAATGTGTTTTGTTGTGGGAGAACATTTATATTCATTGCTGATTTGAAATGATTTATACTTTTATGATACTATATTTTAGCACTAACATTTACTTTTAATACTTAAGTATATTTATTTACTCAAGTAGTATTTTACTAGGTGACTTGAGCCATTGTCTATTAAAGGTATATTCACTTTTACTCAAGTAGGACCATTTAGAACTTTTTCCACCACTGCATGTGCATATAGGCACATTCATTTCTTAAATTTTAAATGAAAGTATGATCACTTATCTGAGAAGGTACCAAAAAAAAACGTCTGAACAATCGGTTACCTGAGGGTTGACTCAACACCAAGGTTTTTTTCTTCAGTTTTGAAATTGGCCACTAGGGGAACACAACTCTAACTGAATAATGAAACATCTGATTGGCTAAGAATACAAACTGTTATGGATATAACAACCAGATTAATTGGCTGAAACATAAAACAGCGGGAAAAGTTGATTATAAAACTAGTTTTTTATTATACATTTGAATCCAAAGCTGGAAGTGGGCTTAATGGGTACGTGGGCTTAATGGGTACGTGGGCTTAATGGGCACGTGGGCTTAATGGGCACGTGGGCTTAATGGGCACGTGGGCTTAATGGGCACGTGGGCTTAATGGGCACGTGGGCTTAATGGGCACGTGGGCTTAATGGGTACGTGGGCTTAATGGGTACGTGGGCTTAATGGGCACGTGGGCTTAATGGGCACGTGGGCTTAATGGGCACGTGGGCTTAATGGGAACGCTGACCCTATATAGGGAACCGGATGTCATTTCAGACACAGGCCATGTAGCATTCAAGTTCCTTCTGCTAAACTAACTTGAGATGAAAAACAGGAACAACAAAACAGTGAAATGAGTGGACTCTTAAAAATCGCTAGATTTCTGTCCGCCTAGTCAATAGGAATCAATTTTTTTCCACAGAAGAACTTAAAATGTTATAATTAGCCAAATATTTAGCCAAATAAAACACCAATTAGAGACAAATTAAATATAGAAAACAACAACAAATAAAAGGCACTCCAAATGTAGTAGCTATGTAGTAAAAAACACAGCATCACTCTCTCTCTCCCCGTTAGGCAACCAGGGAGGACATGGGCCTGCACACGCCAGCCAGGAATTCACACCACTTACCATCTTCTGAATATTCTACTTCATCATGTGATGACAGGTGAAGGAGGTGGAGCATAAAGTAGAGAGTCAGCCAGTAAAACAAAGAGAGAGGAAGGGATGTCATTTTAAAATAGGTGTTACTAGACTCAGGGAGTCAGTATGACAGACATAGATGAGATTAAGCCTGGTCCATGCTTCGTGGTCCAGGAATAGGGTTGTTGTGTCGGGGTAACTTTTGAACCCACGTTGGAGTGTTGCACAGGAGAGGAGAGCTTTGTAGTATTACCTTAATCTCAATGTTGCCCACTTTGGCTGTGGAGCGAATGATTGGCCTGCCCACCAAGGCAGGGAAGATGTGCTCGGGGAAGTTGGAGCCTGCATAGCCACACTTCACAAACTGAGAGAGAGACAGAGAGAGAGAGAGAGATTTATATATTTTCTTTAGTTAAAATATTTTACTAGGCAAGTCAGTTAAGAACAAATTCTTATATACAATGTCAGCCTACCAAAAGGCCTCCTGGGGATTAAAAATAAAGATACAGAGAGCGAGAAAGAGATAATATATTCAAATATATATATATTAACACTGTATATTGCCCTGGCAATACTGGTCTGTTCCTTCCATGTGAATAAATATTGTTTGTATTGGACTGGTTTGAATTAAAAGACAGGAGGAAGAGAGAGTGAGCACGGGTGGAGAGGATGTGGAGAGATGAGGCAAATGTGGAAGACATAGGCTTTATTTGAACTCCCCAAAGCAAAATAGCCTAGTTATTATGCCTAATCTCAGTTACCCAGAAGTAATGAGAGATTAAGTTAAGGCAAAATTATAGTCCACACTTCTTCGGGCATCAGAAAGCAATTACTGATAATATTTGTGACCTTCGCTTCAGTAGACTTGAGTAAGGGTCACAAGCTCTAGCCTAGCAGTGAATGTGTGTGGTGTGTGTATCTTAGAATCCTAGCTGTGGTTAAGAAACTAGTCTCACTTCCGCTTGACTCATTTCTTCAGCCCTTCACAGTGAGCACTTTTTAGCTGCATACACACTATGCCAGCGTCGCTTCAAATCGCTGAGAGTCAGAAGTACAATCCAAAAACAACCACCCTTTGGTGTGTCCAGATTTGAAGGATCCGAGTACTGTAAGCTATTTTTACTACCTATGTCCTAAATGACGGAGGGACCTCAGAATCCCTAGAAACAGTTGTCAGGAGCACAGCCCCGATGCTGTTTCCCAGATAAAACTATTTTATAGCGTTCCATAAAAAAATATTGGAAATCTTACCGGACATTGCCAGCTAGCTATTAACACACAGGCATGGGTTATGGTTAACGTGAACTAGCTTAACTAATTCTGTCGTTATAACCTGAGGCATAAGGACCAGTAGAAACAAATGTGAATTTACTAAACATTCAAAACATGTCGACATCAACATTGAGTGAAAATGTAGTTAATTGGCTAACGCTGGTTAGCTGACCTAACTAGACTAGCTTACCAGCTAACTAACTAACTAACACGAAAGCTGGGTCAAACGATTTAATAGGTTTGAGCTAACAGGCCGATTTAATTTTTGCACCGTGAAATTTATTGTTATTGAATGTATTGGGAGATGACAACATAGCTAGCCAGCGGTAGATAATTGTAAAAACGGACAGACATTCCTGCCTAGCGTTACCCACCGACTTAACTAGCTAACGTTAGGGCGCTAGCAACACATCATCCACTTCCTGCTTCAGATAAAAATGTTATCCTGCCATTCTGCCTTGGAAAAATACAGCATTAATAGAACTCGGTCATATGCAGCTTTCCATTCATAAACTTACCCCGGTTCCATTGTCACAAACCACCACTTTCCTTCCCTGGCTATCCATTTTGCAAAACCCAGGAGCCAGCAAACCTCCCCAGCTCAACTTTCTTCAGCAAGCCGGAAGTCACCACCCAGACTGTCTTGGCATCTTCCGGGGGGGGGGTTCGAATACCTTTCGATGGCATTCATCCTTCTTTCCTTCCTAGAAATGTCACAGAACAAAATAAGTATAAAATCCAGGGGCCAAGTAGGCTACTGTGGCTATTTGATCGTAATGTAGACCTACCAGAGTGGCCTACCATAAAACAACAACGAAGAAAATGCATCCCATAACACTTTAATAGCTATTCTATCGTACAGCCGACAGCAGCAGCCAATGTGTTGTGTTCAATGCCTACATTCCATGAGACTTTTGGGGGAAAAAGTGCACGGCTTGACCTTCAGACAAGGTGACTGAAAATGTTGTGTTGTTTAAGGCAAGAAACCACTTTATAAAATAAAATGCATTATTATTCCAATACCAATATTGAACGAATCAGACAAATAAAAGCTACCCTCTGCCCATTCAAGCCTGTCTCAAAATACAACACTGCCCCTTTAAGACAAAAAAAAGCTCTTTACTTGACTTGCTTTTCAGAGATATCTAGAAATGTACATGTTTTGTGCTCTTTTAGGAAACAATCACCCCCCTATTGTTGACTAATTATGATCTATAACTGGGCTAATAAGTCACTAACAATCACTCTCCTATTGTTGACTACTAATGATCTATAACTGGGCTAATAACTCACTAACAATCACTCCCCTATTGTTGACTACTAATGATCTATAACTGGGCTAATAACTCACTAACTAGCAAAGGATATTAACAAAATGTGCACAAGTGGCTACATGCAGTTCTTTCTTTGATCTCAAAACAAGCGCATCTACTCTGGACCACAGCTGTAAACACAGTCCAGTTCAGAGGAAATAGCACAGATCCATATATGACAATAGTCTGTTTGCATATAGACCTACTGCAGATGTGATTGGCTATGCCACATTGGTCTGTGTAGATTAAGGCTCTGTCATGTGCATGTACTCTGATTAGAGGGAACATTGGTGCCAATGCACAATTCTAAACAGTAACATAAACATTGATCTCTGACATAGACCCTACAATTATTACTTTAAAAAAATACCATCCAATGTACTGTACAGGTGGGCTTGAGACATTTTATTTATTTTTTAAAATTTATTTCCCCTTTATTTAACCAGGTAGGCCAGTTGAGAACACCTTTATTTAACCAGGTAGGCCAGTTGAGAACACCTTTATTTAACCAGGTAGGCTAGTTGAGAACACCTTTATTTAACCAGGTAGGCCAGTTGAGAACACCTTTATTTAACCAGGTAGGCCAGTTGAGAACACCTTTATTTAACCAGGTAGGCCAGTTGAGAACACCTTTATTTAACCAGGTAGGCCAGTTGAGAACAAGTACTCATTTACAACTGCGACCTGGCCAAGATAAAGCAAAGCAGTGCGACAAAAACAACAACACAGAGTTACACATGGAATAAACAAATGTACAGTCAATAACACAATAGGGAAACAATCTATATACTGTGTGTGCAAATGAGGTAAGATTAGGGAGGTAAGGCAATAAATAGGCCGTAGTGGCAAAGTCATTACAATTTAGCAAATAAAACACTGGACTGATACATGTGCAGAAGATGAATGTGTAAGTAGAGATACTGGGGTGCAAAGGAGCAAAAAATAAATAACAATATGGGGATGAGGTAGTTGGATGGGCTATGTCTGTGGGTTCAAAACCATACATAATTGGTTTGAACCCTAACTGCCTAGGTAAGCAAGTGTAAAGAACATAATGTTGCTAGTTTAGCCAATACCACTTCCCCCTGATTCAGCTCATAATGAGACTTGAACCGAGAATCTCTGCCCACCCAAACACACTTGACTTTCCTCTTGAAGCATTCCAACCCATCATGCTATTGAAAAGGGCATTCTTCAACAGCACGAGGGGCGACACTTCAGGCTGAGCAGTGAGTTTCACAGCTCCCCATCTGATACACTGGCTCTGACCTACCCCAGGAGGATTCACTTTATTACAGCAGTGGCTAATAACAAGTGTGCCTATGGTCTGGGAGACCTACGGTGTATTGCTCTGTCAGAAGAGGGAAGGTGTCTGTGAGGCCTTGAACCCCACTAAATGGTCATGTAGCTGGAGAATAAAAAAACTAATGAGAATATTTAATTAGACAAGTCAGTTAAGAACAAATTCTTATAGACAATGACGGCCTAGGCACAGTGGGTTAACTGCCTTGCTCAGAACGACAGATTTTTACCTTGTTAGCTCGGGGATTTGATCTAGCAAACTTTTGGTTAGTGGCCCAACGCTCTAACCACTTAGATACATTTTACAGTATTCCCTCTCTTAAGAAATATCCTTGTGCACATAGCCCCCAAGTGCAGTGAGAATGTTTCCCCAACTCCATGTAAGACCACTGGACGTGATCCCATTGCTGCCACTAATGTAGTAGGAGAAAATGAGAGCTGCAGCAGGGACTCGAACTATGGCTAAAAAGAGCCTAATGCAGCCTATGCCACAAAAGGGAAGATGCAGTACAATGCTCACAAACACTAGGTGTTACAGTCTTTTAAAATACATTCTTTGTCATTACAGTCGTTTCAAATACTGTAGTATGCTCACAAACGTAATGAAGACCAGGTCCCATGCCATCCTCATACACTGCAGTAGCATGGCATCATACACTTTATTATAACAAAATAATGTAATTTGACATTTGTTTACATGGCTTTTTCAAAATGTTCCCTCAAAAACTCAATGGATTATTGATGAACAAGTTCTATACCCATATGGTGGGAAGTGAGTATAACTACCGCATATATCATGTTATTGTGACAACTCAAAGTCAGTACACAAAAACAAAAAAGTCCACTGCGGATGTTTATGGATTTATGACCGGAAACGACGACAGAATCTCACTGCGCAAAGCTTGTCGGGATACAGAGACTGCTTGAGCGCCATATTGGAGTGTAACTAACTAGCTATTGTTATAAATAGGGTCGGGGCTGCTGCTGGCTGAGTTTACATGTTTTCTACAAGTTTGTTCTAAGGAAAAGAGAAAGTTATCGGTGGGTCATGAAAGAAATGTCAGCGTAAGTTGCACATATGCTTAAGACATTGTAATGTTGTTCACTCTTCAACATGTGTGCTGTTGTAGAAATATGATCGAATATGTAACGTTAGCTAGCTAGGCTAACACTGCTAGCTAGTTGCTAACGAACGGCTATCATCACAACAATGCGAGGCTGAGGGAGTTAGCGTAGCTAACAAAGGCCTAGCTATTTGGTGCATCTGTTAACTTTGCTAACTTGCTCCCCGACATCATATATATTTCTAAAGTAGCTTGATGACTCGATGGGTTTTTATATGTCGTTGTTTTGTATTTCATTATAGCTAACTAACGTTATCTAGCTAATTGTTGATTAACGGTATTTTGTTTATAATCAGCGCTAGCTAACTTGTTAGCTAACGACGTTAACGTTCCAGCCTTTGAGTTCCTGTTTTATAACTAGATGGTCATATAGATGTATTTTCGTTAACGTGTGCTAGCTACCCAACTTAATAGCCAACGTTGTTGCTAACTAACTTGCTTACAAATGCGCTAACATTAGCTGGCTGGTTTATTTTGTTGTAAACGTCCCTGTCTCTAGTGACCTATACCTGGTAATTTGGAGCTGACGCCTGCGTCCCGGCGTCATGGCAGACAGATACTGACCTCGTTAGTTACCTATTTGTGCTTAATCTATCCAGACCAGCTCAATGAATCGGAAATGAATGAAGCACCATCAAAGTAACTTTAAGTTAGTCCCCGGTTTGTGTCTTTGTGTTTACTTTTCATCCAGTGTGTGCACTAAACATAGGATGGCTCTTCAAATGCGAATATTGTTTATGGCATGTAGCTCACTATAGAGTAAATTTGGTGGCTTGGGGAAACAAAGCAAAAAAATATATTGCTAACATTTAGGTAGCTACGTGATAACGAGTAAACAGATTGCTCAAGAAAGTATTGACTTCCGGTGAATCAATGTAGTCAGGGCTGAATTCCACAAAGCCTGGTCCGCTCAATTCCGTTGGTGGAGTTAATCAGGAACTTCCTTCACTTTTGCGTTTAGTCGGCTAGGCTGCAAACAACTTTGAACAATTCAACAGGGCATCTATCATATCTATAACATACTATTCCTCCTCTCTGTTGACTTGTACAGGAACAGTAACAGTATGCATGGCGGGCAGCAGCCTCAGAAACACTATGGCATTACCTCATCCATTAGCATGGCCTTCCCCAGGGAGGTGGACCATCAGTACACACACAAGCTCAGCGAGGCCATGAAACCCTTTGGGGTGTTTGAGGATGAGGACGAACTCAACCACAGGTGAGATGTTGTTCTCATGAAATAAAGAAAAAATGCCTGCACAGAGATGAATACTCCCATAGTTTATTTGTATTTTTTATTGTGCAATGTTTCCACCCGGATGTCTTTGTCAGACTTAACCCAACTAAGTAAAAAAACAAAATGTGTTTACTTACACACCTGGGCCCGTATTAAAAAAGTGTCTCAGAGGAAGTGTGCTGATCTAGGATCAGCCCCCACCTCTCCTTATAATCGTATTCATTAAGATCTAAAACATAGAACTGATCCCGTATCAGCCGCACTCGTGCACTGAGACTTTAAGTGAATACAGACGCTGGTTGAAGTTGAGTGGTATTTGTTCATTTAGATTCCCTTTATTTTGCTGAAATGTTTTCCAGGTTAAAGAGTTACAGGTTTACGTTCTTTTCATGTGTGTTTGGGATATGCTGGGTTTCGTATGTGTGTTTGGGATATGCTGGGTTTCGTAGTGGACAGGTGAATTGATTGACATTATGCTACTTCCCACAGACTCGCAGTTCTTGGAAAGTTGAATACATTTGTCAAGGAATGGATTGCCGAGATCAGTGAAACGAAGGTAGGTTCCTAGGAAGAACAACGATGACTGAACTGTGTGTGCATTAGTGGTTGCTTTACAGAGAGCACATCATTCCTACTCTGCTATGATATCAATGGGAGAATGATGTGTAATACATGTTGACTGATATTGACATTAATTCCCCTCAGAACCTCCCACCATCGACGATAACCAATGTGGGGGGGAAGATCTTCACCTTTGGGTCTTACCGGCTTGGAGTTCACACTAAAGGTAATGTCCTATCCTGACTTCTTAAAGAGAACACGTGCATGTCTGCATGAGACACCTGTTGTGTGCTGTCAAATGTGTAGCTAAGTTTTGTTTGTGTGCGTTTGCGTTGCAGGGGCGGATATTGATGCCTTGTGTGTATCGCCGCGACACGTGGAGAGGACAGACTTCTTCGACTCATTCTTTGCGAAGCTCAAACTGCACGAAGAGATCAAAGACCTACGGGTGAGGTTAAATAAAATAAACATTCTCAGGATAATATTCGTATAGTAAAAATAAAAGAAAGGAATCTCCTATTTTATTGAACAGTGTGCGAGAGGATGACAGTGTAGGGGAAAATTAAGAGCGATTGTGTCAAAAGGCAGTAGACCGGATTGTAACCTACGTTGACACTGTAAATGTGCCGGAGGCCGAGGCATGACCACCAAAATTGCCAGTCCTCAAGTTATCTCCTTAATGTATATTATGGCTATCATCTCTGTTCTGCTGTACCTTTGACTTGGCCTGTCAAATTGCTTTAAACATGACACTTATTCTTTCAGGCGGTGGAGGATGCCTTTGTACCTGTGATCAAATTCAAGTTTGACGGCATCGAGGTAAAGGGGGTTTTGGATGTACAAATGGTGTCTACTTCAACACTCTGTGAGATGGGTATACCATCAGAGTGGATTTTCACCAACCCAAATCTTTAACGATGGAGCGAACACATTCATTCAACATTCACATCCAACACCTTTACGTTCATATTGAACTAGAACAGAACCCAGGTCAGGCTGTAGATCAACCTCAACACAGTCTTGAAGTTAAGAACAGACCCTGGAAATGAGAGGTTTATGATGCAGCTCGTTTCTCACCATGCGTCAGACCCAAGATTGCGTGTCTTTTTTGCATATTTGAACAGAAAGCATAGGTAGCTATAGTATACTATTGGCATAAACATAATTATAACATAATCACTATTTAATCATCACCCAAAATCACAATATCCTGTAGTAGATACAGACTATAAGTAGTATTGTACTTCAACATTTTAGAATTCACAAACCTTCAATAGGAGTACTGATCTAGGATCACGTTTGGCCTCTTTCCCCCCCCCCCCCCCCCTTTTTTAAAGTCCTACTGAATTAGCAGGTGGTCCCACCTGATCCTAGTTCTGTACTTCTACTGAATTTAAGCCCAGTGTAATTAAAGTGTACCTGCTCTGTCTTGTTGCTGGGCAGATTGACCTGCTGTTTGCGCGGCTGGCTCTGCAGTCCATCCCAGATAACCTGGATCTGAGAGGAGACTCCCACCTGAGGAACCTGGACATCCGCTGTATCCGCAGTCTCAATGGTACTAATGCTCTCTCTTCCTGTGGCGCTAATGCTCTCTCTTCCTGTGGTGCTAATGCTCTCTCTTCCTGTGGTGCTAATGCTCTCTCTTCCTGTGGTGCTAATGCTCTCTCTTCCTGTGGTGCTAATGCTCTCTCTTCCTGTGGTGCTAATGCTCTCTCTTCCTGTGGTGCTAATGCTCTCTCTTCCTGTGGTGCTAATGCTCTCTCTTCCTGTGGTGCTAATGCTCTCTCTTCCTGTGGCGCTAATGCTCTCTCTTCCTGTGGCGCTAATGCGCTCTCTTCCTGTGGCGCTAATGCGCTCTCTTCCTGTGGCGCTAATGCGCTCTCTTCCTGTGGCGCTAATGCGCTCTTCCTGTGGCGCTAATGCTCTCTTCCTGTGGCGCTAATGCTCTCTTCCTGTGGCGCTAATGCTCTCTTCCTGTGGCGCTAATGCTCTCTTCCTGTGGCGCTAATGCTCTCTTCCTGTGGCGCTAATGCTCTCTTCCTGTGGCGCTAATGCTCGCTTCCTGTGGCGCTAATGCTCGCTTCCTGTGGCGCTAATGCTCGCTTCCTGTGGCGCTAATGCGCTCTCTTCCTGTGGCGCTAGTAGTAATAATACATTACATTTAGCTGATGCTTTTATCCAGAGCAACTTATGCAAGCATACGTTTTACACAGGAATTGTACCCACAACCCTTGGTGTTCAAGCACTATTCTCTACCTGCAAAGCCACACAGGACTAGTACATAGGGTTCAAAACAGAAATGCTATTGCAACCTCTTTGCAATGAGACTAAAAGCGCAAGAGAAGTTTTGTTTTAATACAAATGATGCCATCAGCTGAGTACATACATTTAGAAAGTTCACAAAAGATCTCGTAGTCTTCCCTCCTTGTAGGTGTCACCTCCACAGCTATACATTTTGTAATCCCAATGAGTTTCCCTCCTTTCTCCTGTGGAGTGTCCATGGTCCTCTCTTTGTTTAGCCAGATAGTCAGAATCACACCCGGTTCATCTTCATTGTCCTGGGTCTGACCCTGCTCTCTGATCATAGGCAATTTCCTCTTATCTGATTAGGTCAACCTTTCAAAATTAGCATACACACAGTTTCATGTCCTGAACTCCATTAATACTCACAGTAATCATTCACCAAACAGGAGACAAACTACAGTTTATCTTCAAACATGTTACATTTTAATGGAATCCATCAACAGTAATATACTGAACAACAACAGTTAAGAGAGTATGAATACTTTCTGAAGGCACTGTACGTAGGAATATTACATGGTACATAGAACATAGTACTGTACTAGTATGTAGTAATACATGGTACTACATAGTACTGTACTAGTATGTAGTAATACATGGTACTACTTAATACTAGGACATAGTAATACATGGTACTACATACTGTACTAGTATATAGTAATACATGGTACTACTTAGTACTAGGACATAGTAATACATGGTACTACACATAACCTCGTATTAGCACATGGTACTACATAGAACCAAGTACTAGTACGTGGTACTACATATAACCTAGTACATGGTACCACATTGAACCTAGTATGTAGTAATACTTGGTACTACATATATTACTACGTACTAGGTTCTATGGTACTACATACATGATACCCATACCTGTAGTCATGTTAAACTCTGATGTTATAGAATAACATCATATCTGTAGCCATGTTAAACTCTGTTACCCAACTACAGCACCAGCTTTGGAATGACATCAGTGTGGAACTAACATCCCTCCCTTTACTCTTGTTGTGAGCAATTAGACTTTTCTGAGACTAGTGATTTCTTCTCTCTCGTCCTCCAGGCTGCAGAGTGACAGATGAGATCCTGTACTTGGTACCAAACAAGGAGAACTTCAGACTAACCCTGAGGGCTATCAAGCTGTGGGCCAAACGTGAGTCAGCACCTAGAATAGAATGTCATATATTTGTCATTTTATATTTACCATTTTAATAATTTAGGATATTGAGGTCATTTAATATCTACCATTTAATATTATAGGCTGTAATGTATGATATTTAGCAATACGATTTTATCCAAAGTGACTTAAAGTAATGGGTTCATACATTTTCCGTACGGGTGGTCCTGAGAATGGAACACACTACCCTAGCATTGCAAGCACATACCACCCTGCATCCCACTGCTGGCTTGCCTCTGAAGCTAAGCAGGGTCGGTCTGGATGGGAGACCAGAAGCTGCTGGATGTGGTGTCGGAGAGCCAATAGGGGGAACTCTTGCCTCTGGTCTAAGAAGATCCCAGGGCAGTGAAGGGGACGTTTCCCTGTGTAGGGTGCCATCTTTCGGGATGGGACGTGAAATGGGTGTCCTGACTCTCTGTGGTCACTAAAACTCACATGGCACTTATTGTACGAGTAGGGGTGTTGACCCCGGGGGTCATGGCTAAATTCCCATGGCCACCTAATAATCCACCTCATTCCTAATTGGCATGTATCACTCCTCACCTCTCCGCTGATAGCTGATGTGTGGTGAGCGTGTATCACTGGGGTGGATGCTACACATTGGTGGTGGATGAGGCGAGTTTCCCCCTTACTGTGTAAACAGCTGTGACTACATGGGCTGATAGAAAGTCACTATATAAATCTATTATAACCAGCTGAGTTACAGAGGACCTCTCTATACATCTATTATAACCAGCTGAGTTACAGAGGACCTCTCTATACATCTATTATAACCAGCTGAGTTACAGAGGACCTCTCTATACATCTATTATAACCAGCTGGGTTACAGAGGACCTCTCTATACATCTATTATAACCAGCTGAGTTACAGAGGACCTCTCTATACATCTATTATAACCAGCTGAGTTACAGAGGACCTCTCTATACATCTATTATAACCAGCTGAGTTACAGAGGACCTCTCTATACATCTATTATAACCAGCTGAGTTACAGAGGACCTCTCTATACATCTATTATAACCAGCTGGGTTACAGAGGACCTCTCTATACATCTATTATAACCAGCTGAGTTACAGAGGACCTCTCTATACATCTATTATAACCAGCTGAGTTACAGAGGACCACTCTATACATCTATTATAACCAGCTGGGTTACAGAGGACCCCTCTACACATCTATTATAACCACCATTGCAGACAGCACTCTACTGTAGGGCACTGTGTGACCCGGGGACGTGCTGTGAGGCACTGTGTGACGTGCTGTGGGGCACTGTGTGACGTGCTGTGGGGCACTGTGTGACGCGCTGTGGGGCACTGTGTGACGCGCTGTGGGGCACTGTGTGACGCGCTGTGGGGCACTGTGTGACGCGCTGTGGGGCACTGTGTGACGCGCTGTGGGGCACTGTGTGACGCGCTGTGGGGCACTGTGTGACGCGCTGTGGGGCACTGTGTGACGCGCTGTGGGGCACTGTGTGACGCGCTGTGGGGCACTGTGTGACGCGCTGTGGGGCACTGTGTGACGCGCTGTGGGGCACTGTGTGACGCGCTGTGGGGCACTGTGTGACGCGCTGTGGGGCACTGTGACGCGCTGTGGGGCACTGTGTGACGCGCTGTGGGGCACTGTGTGACGCGCTGTGGGGCACTGTGACGCGCTGTGGGGCACTGTGTGGCGCGCTGTGGGGCACTGTGGGGCGCGCTGTGGGGCGCGCTGTGTGGCGCGCTGTGGGGCACTGTGTGGCGCGCTGTGGCGCGCTGTGGGGCACTGTGGGGCACTGTGTGGCGCGCTGTGGCGTGCTGTGTGGCGCGCTGTGGGGCACTGTGTGGCGCGCTGTGGGGCACTGTGTGGCGCGCTGTGGGGCACTGTGTGGCGCGCTGTGGGGCACTGTGTGGCGCGCTGTGGGGCACTGTGGGGCA
The DNA here is from genome assembly GCF_013265735.2 of Oncorhynchus mykiss. Classification (NCBI taxonomy): domain Eukaryota; kingdom Metazoa; phylum Chordata; class Actinopteri; order Salmoniformes; family Salmonidae; genus Oncorhynchus; species Oncorhynchus mykiss. The sequence goes on along the minus strand of NC_048565.1, from coordinate 88,194,754 downwards.
CTGTGTGGGGCACTGTGGGACCCTGTGGGGCGCGCTGTGGGGCACTGTGTGGCGCGCTGTGGGGCACTGTGTGGCGCGCTGTGGGGCACTGTGGGGCACTGTGTGGGGCACTGTGGGACCCTGTGGGGCACTGTGGGACCCGGGGATGTGCTGTAGGGCACTGTGGGACCCGGGGACGTGCTGTAGGGCACTGTGTGATGTGTTCATTAAGGCACACGTAACATTTCTAGATATATTTTAAGACTGGGGAAACTAAATGTAGCTTTTTTTCTTGTACTTCCCCTTTTCTGGCTGGTCTTTTCTGGCTGGTCTTTTCTGGCTGGTCTTTTCTGGCTGGTCTTTTCTGGCTGGTCTTTTCTTGGCTGGTCTTTTCTGGCAGATTTTTTCTGTTTTGAACCTACTGAATATGACTCATTTTGTTAACACATTTTATGCACACGTGAATGTTAGTTGCTTTGCAATAAAGCATCTGGTAAATGGCATATATGATTACCCCTGTCCCCCTCCCTTCCCTGTCCCCCAGGCCGTGGGATCTACTCCAACATGTTGGGCTTCCTGGGTGGAGTCTCCTGGGCCATGCTGGTAGCCAGGACCTGCCAGCTCTACCCCAACGCTGTGGCCGCCACTCTCGTACACAAGTTCTTCCTCGTCTTCTCCAAATGGTACACAAGGAGCCCCATTACCCTCAATTTACATTCCACATCCAGGACTCACAAAGCATCTCAGAGCAGGATAACTCATCTAGGATTGTGCCTTTTTTTTAAATCACAATGTATAAGGGAGACCTGACTCTAGATCAGCACTACTCTGAGGCACTGTGTGTATGGGCCCTGATTAGTTTATATGGGTGATGATGATGTGGGCTCTGATTGGTTTAAATGGGTGGTGATGATGTGGGCTCTGATTGGTTTAAATGGGTGATGATGATGTGGGCTCTGATTGGTTTAAATGGGTGATGATGATGTGGGCTCTGATTGGTTTAAATGGGTGATGATGATGTGGGCTCTGATTGGTTTAAATGGGGGATGATGATGTGGGCTCTGATTGGTTTAAATGGGTGATGATGATATGGGTAGCCTGTGTAGTCGATGACCCGCTATGATAAAGAAACATTGTTGCTTTGAAATCTCCATTGTTTTGAAAGGCTATCAATTTACTCAATCTGTTTTGTAGGGAATGGCCAAATCCTGTGCTTTTGAAACAGCCCGAAGACAGCAATCTGAATCTGCCTGTTTGGGATCCACGAGTAGGTGTCTGCTGTTGAGTTTGTGTGTGTGTGTTTGAGATACACAAATTTATAAAATGCTTATTTTGAAGATGCTGTGTGTGTCTGTGGGAGATGAAGCTGCTCTTGCCCTGTGTCAACTCTCCTCTCCACCCGTCTCCAGGTGAATCCGTCAGACCGGTACCACCTGATGCCCATCATCACGCCAGCCTACCCCCAGCAGAACTCTACCTACAACGTCTCCTCTTCCACACGCACCATCATGAGCGAGGAGTTCAAATACGGTGGGTACCTAACTCCTGATCTAGGATCAGCCCCCCCCACCACCATCCCTCTGTCCATAATATTGTGTTCATTATGAGCTAAAAGGCACAACTGATCCTGGTTCAGGCCACCAATACATAAATATGTAGGCAGATGTGACTGCGAGTCGCTTTGGATAAATGTGTCGGCTAAATGGCCCAAAAAATAAATCAATATTTCTCTCTATATGCAGCAGGATTCATCTCAATGCTTTCTTTTACATCCTATTATTGCACCGTGCAGTGAGGAAGGCTTTGTGCTAATTCTGTATAGTGGTCCTGTATGATAGAACATGGTGTTCATTCTAAATGTCTCATCTGGGAAACCTAGAAGTAGAATCTTGTGTAATTGTGTCAGATGTTTGATTATGTTCTGCGGGTGTCTGTATGAGAGGAGACCCTAACCAGCCTAGAGAATTCTCCCTCCCCTAAACAGAGACTCTCAGGAAAGCAATGGCCAAATGTTCCTTCCACTTCTGAAATCCAGAAGATGTGAAGTCCTGATTTGTCTAAATGATCAGTGAGGGGGGGGGTCTGTGCAACCGGAAGGAAGTTCCTCGTTAATCGCTGCATCCCACATTCTGTTGATGGATGCTATGACACCATCCTATGTTACATGCGTCTGTCCACAGGAGATGACTAAATGTGTTCCACCAACAGGTCTCAGTGTTACAGATGACATCCTTCAGGGGAAAACCGACTGGTCCAAACTGTTCCAGCCACCCAACTTTTTCCTGAAGTACAAGTACGTATTTATATATATTTTTTTAATGTTTAGAACTGTAATTGGTTATGAATGTTGAAATAGTAGGTGTTTATTTGCAGCCAATGTGTTTTTGTCTTTAACAGGCATTATATTGTTCTGACTGCCAGTGCTTCCACAGAAGAAAACCAATTAGAATGGTAAGTGTTTTGTTTTACATGGGAATGTGGCGCTCCTAAGGTCCTACAAAATATCTGTTTATTTTACCCCGGCGGGCATTTTACCCCCGGGCATTTTACCCCAGGGCATTTTACCCCCGGGCATTTTACCCCGGGCATTTTACCCCAGGGCATTTTACCCCGGGCAAACGAGTCAAACGGGTAAAAGCAACTCTTTTCTATTATATTGACGAGATGGTCGAGTGTCTGCTCTGACAATGGAAATACTTGTCCTCAAAGATGGAAGGCATTGACTTTATTTTTTATTTCACCTTTATTTAACCAGGTAGGCTAGTTGAGAACACCTTTATTTAACCAGGTAGGCTAGTTGAGAACACCTTTATTTAACCAGGTAGGCCAGTTGAGAACAAGTTCTCATTTACAACTGCTACCTGGCCAAGATAAAGCATAGCAGTGTGAACAGACAACACAGAGTTACACCTGGAGTAAACAATTAACAAGTCAATAACACAGTAGAAAAAAAAAGTCTATATACATTGTGCGCAAAAGGCATGAGGAGGTAAGCGAATAATTAAAATGTTGCAGGGCCTGAATGAAATTGTTTTTTGTTGTTTTCCAGTGTTTGTTTTTTGCCAGGCATAATGTGACCCATGTCGTCCAAAAACATTATACTTTTGACTCACCTGTCCATAGAACATTCTTCCTAGAGTCTTGATGATCATCCAGGTGCTTCCAGGTGTTTTTTTTTTTTTGCCAAACTTGAGTCAACTTGCTGGATGAGATGGGTTCTATTATGTCTGGCGAAAACCAAACCCTGCATTCCACAGTAAGGGCCTCATACCAACGATCAAGCGTTGTGGTGCTAGTGTGATGGTTTGGGCAATCATTTCCTGCCTCAGGACCTGGACAGCTTGCTTTAATAAAAGGAACCATGAATTCTGCTCTGTATCAGAGAATTCTACAGGAGAATATCAGGCCAATATCAGGCCGTCTGTGAGCTGGAGGCCAATATCAGGCCGTCTGTGAGCTGGAGGCCAATATCAGGCCGTCAGTCTGTGAGCTGGAGGCCAATATCAGGCCGTCAGTCTGTGAGCTGGAGGCCAATATCAGGCCATCCGTCTGTGAGCTGGAGGCCAATATCAGGCCATCCGTCTGTGAGCTGGAGGCCAATATCAGGCCGTCTGTGAGCTGGAGGCCAATATCAGGCCATCCGTCTGTGAGCTGGAGGCCAATATCAGGCCATCCGTCTGTGAGCTGGAGGCCAATATCAGGCCGTCCGTCTGAGCTGGAGCACATCTGGTTTATGCAGTGATCTAAAACACACAATCAAGACTACATGAAAAGGGCTAAAAAGCATCAACTTTGAGGTTTTGGAATGGCCTAGTCAAAAGTCCAGATCTAATCCCAATTGAGATGTTGTGGCAGGACTTGAAACGAGCAGTTCAGGCTTGAAAACCCACAAATGTTGCTGAGTTAAAGCAGTTCTGCATGGAAGAGTGGGCCAAAATTCCTCCACAGCGATGTGAGATACTGATCAACAACTATAGGAAACATTTGGTTGCTGTCATTGCAGCTAAAGGAGGCACAACCAGTTAGTGTAAGGGGGCAATTACTTTTTCACACCGGTGATTTGCACTGCACAATTTTGTTATTTATTAAGTAAGTATATTTTGGGGGGGTTATTTGTAAACTCAGGTTCCCTTTTATATAATATTATGTTTTGATTGAAGATCTTATAACATTCAGTATCACAAATATACAAAAATAGAGGGAATCAGAAAGGGAGCAAATGCCTTTTTCACGCCACTATGTATTTGCACCCCTGTGTCAATACGTTAGAATCACCTCTGGTTGCTATTTACAGCTGTGAGTCTTTCTGGGTAAGTCTCGAAGAGCTTTGCCTTTTCAGAAACCTAAACCGTGCTTTGTACAATATTCCAAGTTCTCGTCGTGACTGGATAAATGGAATGCTCAAAGGCGTCCATTTTAAAAGGTGGCCCAAATCTAAAGATATGTCTCTGACCACAGTAATGTTATCAACCTCCTGTCTGTTCCTCTCCCTCTAGGATTGGTCTGGTGGAGTCTAAGATCCGTGTCCTGGTGGGGAACCTGGAGAGGAATGAGTACATCACCCTGGCACACGTCAACCCCACATCCTTCCCCGGGAACAAGGAGAGCTGTAGCGAGTGAGTCTTTAGGCTCCACACCTTTTGAAGTGTGAAGGCACCAGAAATATTGGGGTTGTGTTCATTAGGGCACAAGACGGAAACCTTTTTTTTTTTAAAACCTTTTTGCACTGAGCGAGTTTATATTGCATGGCCTTGTGCCCTGCGTAGGTGGATATTTCACTTAATGGAATACTTTGAGGTTTTGGCACTGAGGCCCTTTATCTACTGACGCAGAGTCAGATGAACTCGTGAATATAATTTTGCGTGCAGTTTGAAGGACGTTGCTAATTAGCGCTAGCGCAATTGCTAACTAGAATTAGCACAATGACTGGAAGGCTATGGGGATCTGCTTCGTTACGCTAACGCTAGTTAGCATTTTTACATATACATTTTTAGTAATTTAGCGAAAACTCTTATCCATAGCGACTTAGTTATTGGATCGATCTTAAGGTAGCTAGGTGAGACAACCACACCTTAGTCATAGTAATTACGTTTTTCCTCAAAGTAGCGACAAGCAAAGTTGGTGCTAGTCGGAGAAGTGCTAGTGCAAAGCAGTCAAGGGTGTTTGTTTTTTAGTGAGACACCCCACAGGGCGAACTGACCCAAGCTACCACCAGGGAGCACATGGAGATGATTTGGATCTTGTCTGTCTTGGATGATCAGATTGAAGCATTTTTAGATGTTTGGTAAATGTCAGACAAATATACCCAGCTGATGGTGGTGGTGGGTCTTCCAACAGGAACCAGTTTATCTCCTTGTACCCAGCTGATGTTAGGGGTGGGTCTTCCAACAGGAACCAGTTTATCTCCTTGTACCCAGCTGATGTTAGTGTTGTCTTCCAACAGGAACGAGTTTGTCTCCATGTGGTTCATTGGGATCATCTTCAAGAAAGTGGAGAACGCTGAGAGTGTCAACATCGACCTGACCTACGACATCCAGTCCTTCACAGATACAGGTAATACCACACACACGCTCGCACGGTTAGTTCACCCAAATTACCAAAGGACCTATTGGTTTCCTTCGGCTGTAACAGACTGCTGACAACAGTCCATGCTTTGGTTTAGTGTCCCCGGCACTGTTACCACATGCTCACGTTTTAGCATTTGTGGCACAAATCCCATTCAAGTCATGGGGCTGATTATTAGCATTTTTGGCGCGTCATGTTCAAATCATCTATAAGTGATTTCGTTGAGCTTCACAATCAATTCTAGATACTTTTGGATGATTTGAATATGAAAAATGCTAATAGCGGTCCGATGACTTGAATGGGATTTGTGCTACAAATGCTAAAACGTTAGCATGTGGTAACCGTGCCAGGGAAACTAAACCAAAGCATGAATTGCTGTCAAATTGTGTCCGTAGAACTGCTTCTATGCTAAGGAAACTAATGTGTAATTTAATCATTTGAGTGAACTATCCCTTTGACATCTGTATATGCTGGTAGAGAGCTCTAAATGACCCCATGACCCCTTTCTGCAGTTTACAGGCAGGCCAACAACATCAACATGCTGAAGGATGGGATGAAGATCGAAGCGACACACGTGAAGAAGAAGCAGCTCCACCAGTACCTTCCTGTTGAGCTGGTGCAGAGGAAGAAGAGGGTAGGATGGATGCTCTCTTCAGGCAGAGGCTCTAGACTCCATTCATTTTTCTGCCATTCCTTGTCTCCTTCTCAACCCTATTTCAAGGGCCCTCCCCTCGCCCCTTGTTCTCAATGCGTTTTGAAAAGGGGGCCAGGAGAGAGGATATTGAGGGGAGCTACATTGAGAAAAGCCCGTGTGTAGTTTAGATATTTGTTTATTTATTTATTTATTTTAAGAAATGCATTTGAATAAAACACCATCATTGTGATTGGCTTTGTATTTAAGTTCTCTCTCCTTGTCCCTCTGGCTTCCCTCTCTCCACACCCATCTTTCCCCACTGCCCTCCCTACAGAGCATAGTGGAGCTGAACCGGAACTCCAACGGCGGGAGTTCCAAGCGGTCCTCTCTCGACGGCAGTCAGCTGGACAGTTCCAGAGACACTGACTCCGGGACTCCCTTCAGCTCTCCCACCTCCGTCTGCAAGCCGTCCAGGCCGGCCGCCTCAGACACAGACGACAGGTGGGTACTCCTCACGGAGAACCAGGGAGACTTGTATAATTAAGCGATAAGGCACGAGGGGGTGTGGTATATGGCCAATATACCACGGCTAATGGCTGTTCTTACGCACGACGCAAAGTGGAGTGCCTGGATACAGCCCTTAACCGTGGTATATTGGCCATATACCACAAACCCCCAAGGTGCCTTATTGCTATTATAAACTGGTTCCCAACGTAATTACAGCAGTAAAAAGACATGATTTGTCATACCCGTGGTATACGGTCGGATGTACCACAGCTGTCAGCCAATCAGCATTCAGGACTCGAGCCACCCATGTTTATAATATGTTCAAGGCTACAGCAGAAGATCGGTCACATGTAGTTTATGCTTGTACCTCATCACTACTGAACATAATGGTACCGTTTGACACTAGAAGTTTTAGGATTTTGTTTCCTGAAAAATGTATTATTCCCAGATACATTTTCTTTCCACAATTGAGAAAAGAAATGAAATGTGTATTTTTATTATTTGATGTTCCTTGTTTCAGGTCATCATAACATGTTTAACTTAATAGTGCAATTATGAATATAACAATATTCCTCTTGTTCTGTCCCGTACCCCCCCCCCCCCCCCCCCCCCCCCCAAGCTGCCAGCCAATCATCTTGTTGTTCTGTCCCGTGCAGTTTGACACCCCCCCCCCCCCCCCCCCCCCCCCCAAGCTGCCAGCCAATCATCTTGTTCTGTCCCGTGCAGTTTGACACCCCCCCCCCCCCCCCCCCCAAGCTGCCAGCCAATCATCTTGTTGTTCTGTCCCGTGCAGTTTGACACCCCCCCCCCCCCCCCCCCCCCAAGCTGCCAGCCAATCATCTTGTTGTTCTGTCCCGTGCAGTTTGGACCCCCCCCCCCCCCCCAAGCTGCCAGCCAATCATCTTGTTCTGTCCCGTGCAGTTTGACCCCCCCCCCCCCCCCCCAAGCTGCCAGCCAATCATCTTGTTCTGTCCCGTGCAGTTTGACCCCCCCCCCCCCCCCCCCCCCCCAAGCTGCCAGCCAATCATCTTGTTCTGTCCCGTGCAGTTTGACACCCCCCCCCCCCCCCCAAGCTGCCAGCCAATCATCTTGTTGTTCTGTCCCGTGCAGTTTGACACCCCCCCCCCCCCCAAGCTGCCAGCCAATCATCTTGTTGTTCTGTCCCGTGCAGTTTGGACCCCCCCCCCCCCCCCAAGCTGCCAGCCAATCATCTTGTTCTGTCCCGTGCAGTTTGACCCCCCCCCCCCCCCCCCCCAAGCTGCCAGCCAATCATCTTGTTCTGTCCCGTGCAGTTTGACCCCCCCCCCCCCCCAAGCTGCCAGCCAATCATCTTGTTGTTCTGTCCCGTGCAGTTTGACACCCCCCCAAGCTGCCAGCCAATCATCTTGTTCTGTCCCGTGCAGTTTGACACGCCAATCATCTTGTTGTTCTGTCCCGTGCAGTTTGACACCCCCCAAGCTGCCAGCCTCTCTGTTTGTGGAGAGCAGCTCCTCGGTGCCAGACGTCTCGCCACCCAGGACCGATCAGGAGAAGGGGTTGTCCATCCCCGTCATTGGATCAAGTGAGTGTCCAGCGTTCGTCTCTCCTCTCAGATATACGTGGTCTACATACTAGTGTTGTTGATAGTCACGGCTGTGAAAAATGACACTAAAGAAGTGTTGAAATGTCGTTGATTGGCTTATTAACCTGTCTCCCTCTCAATCATTCTCTCTCCCCCTCACTCCCCCCCCCCCCCCCCCCCTCATTTCTCTCTCTCCTTTCTGTCTTGCTCTCTTTCTCCCTTGCCTTCTCTTTCTCCTTTCCTCCTCTCTCCCTCTAGAGTCCAAGCCCTCTGCCCCAACGGGCCCAGTCGGTAGCACCATTCCTACGGTAGTGGGTAGGAGCGTGGTCTCTCTCGGCACTACAGAGCAGCACCAGAACGGATCCAAGAGACTCCACTCCCCTACGCTGGAGGATCAGTCCAAGAGGCTGAAAGACAGCGCAGAGCCGGTGAGTTGAATTTGTATTGTAAAATGAATTCCCCCGACTCCCCAGAACACCGGTTACATCTAGATTACTCAACAGAACCTCTACATGGAAACCTATTGCAGGTTTGCTAGAGCTCCCGTAGAAAACAATGACTCCTGTCAGTTTGAACAGAAACGATGTGCACCGGTCATGGTGCACACACACACTCTTATCGTCTCTGTCCTTTGTGTACAGCTGGCTGATGTGTTGACCTTCAAGGAGCCGTTCCCTCCATCTGGCGACGGCAGGGAGCAAGGGGACGGAGTCCAAGTGGTGAGAACCCCTGTTTACCCCTTCCCCCTCCCCGTTAACGGGATTCAAGAAATACACACGACAGCCCCACACAATACCCAATTTTAAAAAAAATACAAAATGTCCTTTGTTGGTGTGAATGCCACTTTGTGATTTTGACACAGAACACAACTTGAATGTTCAATCATTCATTGGGTTTTTCACCCCCAGGCGAGTCCTCCAGCAGGCAGCACCATTCCTACAGTAGTAGGCAGGAGCGTTGTACCCTGCCTGGGCTCCTCTAGAGATACATCCGGCCCGACAGAGCAGAACCAGAACGGAGCCACCGCTGCAGCCAAGAGACCTCACTCCCCCACACAGGACGGACCCCCCAAGAGGATACGAGACCCTGCAGATCTGGTGAGGGGGAGTGGTCCCTGGAGGGATATGTCACATCCAGACTAAATCCTGTCAAATGCTTCGTAGACTAACAGTGAAATGCTTTCTTATGCCTTATTTTCCAACCATGCAGAGATAAAGATCAAATATAGTGACATGAGGAATAAATACAAAGTGGATAACAATGAGTAAAAATAACATATATACAGGAAGTAGCAGGTAATAAAAGGGCTATATACAGGACATAGAGGGTAATAACAGGGCTATATACAGGAAGTAGCGGGTAATAACAGGGCTATATACAGGAAGTAGCGGGTAATAACAGGGCTATATACAGGAAGTAGCGAGTAATAACAGGGCTATATACAGGAAGTGGCGAGTAATAACAGGGCTATATACAGGAAGTGGCGGGTAATAACAGGGCTATATACAGGAAGCGGCGGGTAATAACAGGGCTATATACAGGAAGTAGAGGGTAATAACATGGCTATATACAGGAAGTAGCGGGTAATAACAGGGCTATATACAGGAAGTAGCGGGTAATAACATGGCTATATACAGGAAGTAGCGGGTAATAACAGGGCTATATACAGGAAGTAGCGGGTAATAACAGGGCTATATACAGGAAGCAGCGGGTAATAACAGGGCTATATACAGGAAGCAGCGGGTAATAACAGGGCTATATACAGGAAGTAGAGGGTAATAACATGGCTATATACAGGAAGTAGCGGGTAATAACAGGGCTATATACAGGAAGTAGCGGGTAATAACATGGCTATATACAGGAAGTAGCGGGTAATAACAGGGCTATATACAGGAAGCAGCGGGTAATAACAGGGCTATATACAGGAAGTAGCGGGTAATAACAGGGCTATATACAGGAAGTAGCGGGTAATAACAGGGCTATATACATGAAGCAGCGGGTAATAACAGGGCTATATACAGGAAGCAGCGGGTAATAACAGGGCTATATACAGGAAGCAGCGGGTAATAACAGGGCTATATACAGGAAGCAGCGGGTAATAACAGGGCTATATACAGGAAGCAGCGGGTAATAACATGGCTATATACAGGAAGTAGCGGGTAATAACAGGGCTATATACAGGAAGCAGCGGGTAATAACAGGGCTATATACAGGAAGCAGCGGGTAATAACAGGGCTATATACAGGAAGCAGCGGGTAATAACAGGGCTATATACAGGAAGCAGCGGGTAATAACAGGGCTATATACAGGAAGCAGCGGGTAATAACAGGGCTATATACATGAAGCAGCGGGTAATAACATGGCTATATACAGGAAGCAGCGGGTAATAACAGGGCTATATACAGGAAGCAGCGGGTAATAACAGGGCTATATACAGGAAGCAGCGGGTAATAACAGGGCTATATACAGGAAGCAGCGGGTAATAACAGGGCTATATACAGGAAGCAGCGGGTAATAACAGGGCTATATACAGGAAGCAGCGGGTAATAACAGGGCTATATACAGGAAGCAGCGGGTAATAACAGGGCTATATACAGGAAGCAGCGGGTAATAACAGGGCTATATACAGGACATAGCCACTTCCTGTATATAGCCGTGTTATTACCCGCTATGTACGTATAGGAAGAGGTAAAGTGACTAGGCAACAGGATAGATAATAGACAGTAGCCGAGTCCAGGTTCTCTCGTGCATGGCTCAGTGTTGCTTGCCTTGGAAGCGATCATACGGCATTTAGCTGCTCTGGTAGGCTCACGTTGCTGGGCAGCTTGCGGCTGGCTTTCCCTTAGTAATTCGTGATAGTTTGCAAGCCCTGCCACATCCGCCGAGCGTCAGAGCCAGCGTAGTGGGATTCAATCTTAGTCCTGTATTGCCGCTTTGCCTGTTTAATGGCTTGTCGGAGGTCGTAACGCGATTTCCTGTAAGCTTCCGGATTAGTGTCCCACTCATTGAAAGCGGCAGCTCTAGTCTTCCGTGTGGATGTTGCCTGTAATCCACTGTTTCTGGTTGGGATATGTACGTACGGTCACTGTGGGGGCACGACATCGTCGATGCACTTATTAATCACCCTTTTCACTATTGTCTCACTGGAGCTGTATAAATATATTTTTTTTTGAGGGGCAATGTTTTTGCACGGATTAATGAGGTCATGATGTTGTCAGTCTCTCACTTTCTTTCCCTCTCTCTCCAGCTGGTGTCCGGTGATGACTCTGCATTCAAGGAGCCGTTCCCTTTGTCTAGCGACGGCCAGGAGCAAGGGGACGGAGTGAACGTCGTGAGTACTCTCCTTTCAACCCACTGCACCCCGAACACCAACTGAACTCTGGAAATACACACCTCACATTATTCAGAGATTTTATGTCAGTCAATTATTGCATTTCATTAATTTTTTTGTTTTGTTTCTCTTAACAGGAAAGTCTTGGAGGGGTAAAGGCTATGCCTATTCCAACTATCGACACATCAAGAACACAGGTACTTTACTGATTTTTATTAGCTAGAATGCATGAAAGCAGTCTTCAAATGAATAGTTGATTTTGACATCTTATAATATGCGTGTCTGTGTTCATGCACGTGTCTGCTTCTGTGTCTGTCTCGTGTGTGTCTATTCTCCAGAGACTTCCCAGTATGGAGCTGCCAGACGTGACCTCTCCCCTCCCCAGCAGTAACCACCAGCGGGTGGTTAAGAACTCCATCAGACTAGCCCTCAATAGGCACAGGTAACCCCAGGTAACGCCCCCCCCCCCCCCCCCCCCCCCCCCAAACCCCTTCCTTCACGAGGCCAGGACCTACAACACTGACTAGCTCCAGACCTGAGAGATCCAAAATCAAGACTACTGTGGTAAAACCTAGTGAGGAAGCCGATTTTTAACTCTCCCGCTCACCCCACCCTGTCACTGGACGATGTGCAACGACAGTCCCTTGTTCCCCCCCCCCACAAAAAAATGTCATCTCTGTTTCTATGGTCCCCTTCCCAGTTGAGCCTGAAGCAGAAATTAAAATGCTGATTTAAGATTGGGTTGGAGAAGAGTTGGATTTATTTATTTATTTTTTTGTAAATTTCCCCCCCTCTTCCTTTACTGTGTAGTTTTAAATGGCCTTAACGTGTCGATGCTTGCTACTACACCTGTCTGTACCATCCTACTGTTTTGACAAATGGGAAAGTTCTACAGTAGGTGTAGTTTATTGTACATAACTCGTCTTTAAAAAATAAAAAAAAAGAATCACAGACGTTTAGTCTTTCCATACAGCTGTTATAGTTTTATGATCTAAAATGAAGAAAAAAAAATGTTTAAAAAATGTATTGCCCCCCCCCCCACTGTTTGTCAACCACATTACAACGTGACCTTGATAGCCAATCTCAGCCTTCCCACCCAGTAGACTCAGCAACTTGGGTTGTGTTCATTTGGGCCCAACATATGAAAATGTTTTGCAACAGAAACCTAAAATGAGCATTCCTTTTTGGATAAGTTCAGATGGTACCTCCCTTTTTTCTTCCTGTATATTCCCCCCTCTAGGTTAACAGGACCTCCTGTGTATATCCCTTCCTCTTGGTTAGCAGGACCTCCAGTGTATATCCCTTCCTCTTGGTTAGCAGGACCTCCTGTGTATATCCCTTCCTCTTGGTTAGCAGGACCTCCTGTGTATATCCCTTCCTCTTGGTTAGCAGGACCTCCTGTGTGTATCCCTTCCTCTTGGTTAGCAGGACCTCCTGTGTATATCCCTTCCTCTAGGTTAACAGGACCTCCTGTGTATATCCCTTCCTCTTGGTTAACAGGACCTCCTGTGTATATCCCTTCCTCTAGGTTAACAGGACCTCCTGTGTATATCCCTTCCTCTTGGTTAGCAGGACCTCCAGTGTATATCCCTCCCTCTAGGTTAACAGGACCTCCTGTGTATATCCCTTCCTCTTGGTTAGCAGGACCTCCAGTGTATATCCCTCCCTCTAGGTTAACAGGACCTCCTGTGTATATCCCTTCCCACTAGGTTAACAGGACCTCCTGTGTATATCCCTTCCCACTAGGTTAACAGGACCTCCTGTGTATATCCCTTCCTCTTGGTTAGCAGGACCTCCAGTGTATATCCCTCCCTCTTGGTTAACAGGACCTCCTGTGTATATCCCTTCCTCTTGGTTAACAGGACCTCCTGTGTATATCCCTTCCTCTTGGTTAACAGGACCTCCTGTGTATATCCCTTCCTCTTGGTTAGCAGGACCTCCTGTGTATATCCCTTCCTCTTGGTTAGCAGGACCTCCTGTGTATATCCCTTCCTCTTGGTTAGCAGGACCTCCAGTGTATATCCCTTCCTCTAGGTTAACAGGACCTCCTGTGTATATCCCTTCCTCTTGGTTAGCAGGACCTCCAGTGTATATCCCTCCCTCTAGGTTAACAGGACCTCCTGTGTATATCCCTTCCTCTTGGTTAGCAGGACCTCCAGTGTATATCCCTCCCTCTAGGTTAACAGGACCTCCTGTGTATATCCCTTCCCACTAGGTTAACAGGACCTCCTGTGTATATCCCTTCCCACTAGGTTAACAGGACCTCCTGTGTATATCCCTTCCTCTTGGTTAGCAGGACCTCCTGTGTATATCCCTTCCCACTAGGTTAACAGGACCTCCTGTGTATATCCCTTCCTCTAGGTTAACAGGACCTCCTGTGTATATCCCTTCCTCTAGGTTAACAGGACCTCCTGTGTATATCCCCCCCCCCCGCCCCCTCTAGGTTGGTTAACAGGACCTCCTGTGTATATCCCTTCCCACTAGGTTAACAGGACCTCCTGTGTATATCCTTTCCTCTAGGTTAACAGGACCTCCTGTGTATATCCCCCCCCTGCCCCCTCTAGGTTGGTTAACAGGACCTCCTGTGTATATCCCTCCCTCTTGGTTAGCAGGACCTCCTGTGTATATCGCTCCCTCTTGGTTAGCAGGACCTCCTGTGTATGCCCCCCCCCCCCCTCTAGGTTGGTTAAAAGGACCTGTGTACATCCTCCCTCTTCGTTAAAGGGCCTCCTGTATGTTCTCTCTCAAGCTTTGACACCCACTAGAATAGAGAACCAACTCTCCTGGAGATCTACTGGGTAATTGTAGGCTTTTGCTCCAGCCCTGCACTAGATTCACACACCTGATACAGCCAACCAGGGTCCTGAGGGGCAGATCATTAGTAGAATCAGTTGTTTTTATAGTAGGGTTGGAACACAACCCTGCGTGCGGTAGGCTACTGTTCCCCAGGCAGCTCTAGAACCCAGGGAATGTGCTGAACATGAGGGACTGGACGGTTGTGTTGCGCTAGCAGGGTCATGGTTGTGAAGTGGTTCACCGCTGGATTTGTGTTACGGAAAGGGTTTCAAGCTTTTGCTGGTGTGTGTGTGTGTGTGAGGATGTTGGTGTACATGAGTTAGTGTGTGTGTGTGTTGTAATTCCCTCAGTGTGGGGTGTTGATCCTCTGCACCTCCCGTGGAGGTTCTTAAACATGGCGTCTCCTGGGGTCATCCTAGCCTGAGTCCCAAAAAGCACCCTATTCTATATATAGTGTACTACTTTTGGCCCTGGTCAATAGAAGTGCCCTCTGTAGGGAATAGGGTGCAATTTCAGATGCGGTCTGGTCGAGGAGTTGACCTCTCAAATCAAATTTCAGGACTCGTACTCACAAAATTTCTGAGTACGAGTGCTGATCTAGGATCAGGTCCCCCTTGTCTATATAATGTTGTTCGTTTTAAGCAATCGGCCACGAGCGGGTGTGGTATACGGCCAATACTCCGCGTCTATGGGCTGTTCTTATGCGCAACGAGGAGTGCCTGGATACGGCCCTTAGCCGTGATATATTGTCCATATTCCACAAACCCCCCGAGGTGCTTTATTGCAATTATAAACTGATTATCAACGTAATTACACTAGTAAAAAATAAATGTTTTGTTATACCCGTGGTATACGGTCCGATATACCATGGATGTCAGCCAATCAGCATTCAGGGCTTGAACCACACAGCTTATCTGATTTTTAAATGTCAAAACCGACTGTAGATCAGCTGTGGTGCTCTGAGGCCCTTTTGAGTACAAGCCCTGCTCTCCGTTAAACAGTGATCTCTCTCTCTCTCCATTCTACCCTGGTTCGGTGTACAGAAAGCATCTGCTGGCATCCCAAATGGCACCCTATTCCCTACATGGGGCTCTGGTCAAGAGTAGTGCACTAAATAGGGAAATAGGGTGTTATTTGGGACTCACCCTATGTATTATAACAGGTGTATTCTCTTCATATCTTTCTGTTTTCTTATTGCTTTGTGTGTATTTGTACGGTTTTGTATCATCTGCTCTAACAGCTGAAGCCTCTCAATGACTTTTACACCACTCGGTTTTCCAACAGCTTTCTCTGTGCTTTTTGAGAAACAATTAAACAGGTCATTTATCAGTTTTTTTTTTTGTAGGGCAACAAGTTGTATTGGAAAAAGGTATTTTTGTATGTATTGTCTATCACCTTTAAACGAGACCATTAAATCCATAAAACCCCTAGCTCTCCTTTTGTCTTGTTTTGTCATCTCATTGACTGCGTTCCCTGTAGACTCTAGAGAATCATTGTATCACCTAAACTGTTGTGAAATATCTTTCCAATAACCTAAAACTTTGTATTTTCAGCTTTTTGAAGCTGAAAGTAAAATGCACAGAACGGATCTACCGCTTACCGGATTGTCTTTAAATGGGAATGACAGGTCTATAACTCACATTTCTATCTGAAACTGAAATGATTCACAACTACATAATGGACCTATGTTTATCATCCAGGCTTCTAATAAGAATCAATGAATTAGAACTGGACTGGACTGGTTTTAGATGGATGTTGTAATGGAACTGGACTGGTTTTAGATGAATGTTGTAATGGAACTGGACTGGACTGGTTTTAGATGAATGGAACTGGACTGGACTGGTTTTAAATGACTGTTGTAATGGGACTGGACTGGTTTTAAATGACTGTTGTAATTGGACTGGACTGGTTTTAGATGAATGTTGTAATGGAACTGGACTGGACTGGTTTTAGATGAATGTTGTAATGGAACTGGACTGGTTTTGGATTAATTGTACAGCATATCAACATGACATCAGATGTTGATCCCTTCAGTGTTTATTTATCAGTATGGAAAGCAAATCAGATCCTGTAGCACAGTTAAAGATACTGTGGTCAGGATGCCAATGTCGTTTCAACATCTTATCTACAATGGATCTAAAACTGCAGACAAAACATCCTGAACCATTTATAATTGAATACGTTTGTGTGTGAGACTACCTGGTTGGCACCGTTGATGCAGGCAGTGCCTGGTGAAGTGTCTGTACCCTGGATCTTCTGACTGGTACCACTAAAGCCAAAGAGTTTGTTTCATCGAAAACCAATGTCATTAAGACAAGGAGTTACTTAGAAATGCTTAATGGCAATAATGCCTGAAACAATTGGCAATGTAAGGTGCCATGGCCTGTAGGCTAAGGTGGTGGGATCATCCACTGTAAGGTGCCATGGCCTGTAGGCTAAGGTGGTGGGATCATCCACTGTACATCTGGTCTGCTACATACAGACGTGGCCAAACGTTTTGAGAATGACACAAATATTAATATCCACAAAGTTTGCTGCTTCAGTGTCTTTAGATATTTTCGTCAGATGTTACAATGGAATACTGAAGTATAATTACAAGCATTTCATAAGTGTCAAAGGCTTTTATTGACAATTACATGAAGTTGATGCAGAGTCAATATTTGCAGTGTTGACCCTTCTTTTTCAAGACCTCTGCAATCCACCCTGGCATGCTGTCAATTAACTTCTGGGCCACATCCTGACTGATGGCAGCCCATTCTTGCATAATCAATGCTTGGAGTTTGTCAGAATTTGTAGGTTTTTGTTTGTCCACCCAGCTTTTGAGGATTGACCAGAAGTTCTCAATGGGATTAAGGTCTGGGGAGTTTCCTGGCCATGGACCCAAATATTGATGTTTTGTTCCCCGAGCCAGTTAGTTACCACTTTTGCCTTATGGCAAGGTGCTCCATCATGGAAAAGGCATTGTTCGTCACCGAACTGTTCCTGGATGGTTGGGAGAATTTGCTCTCGGAGGATGTGTTGGCACCATTCTTTATTCATGGCTGTGTTCTTAGGCAAAATTGTGAGTGAGCCAACTCCCTTGGCTGAGAAGCAACCCCACACATGAATGGTCTCAGGTTGCTTTACTGTTGGCATGACACAGGACTGATGGCAGCGCTCACCTTGTCTTCTCCGTACAAGCTGTTTTCCAGATGCCCCAAACAATCGAAAAGGGGATTCATCAGAGAAAATGACTACCCCAGTCCTCAGCAGTCCAATCCCTGTACCTTTTGCAGAATATCAGTCTGTCCCTGATGTTTTTCACTAATGCTGCCAAACATACCCTCGTAAAACTGACCATCCTACCGATCCTCGACTTCGGTGATGTCATCTATAAAATACCCTCCAACACTCTACTCAACAGACTGGATGCAGTCTATTACAGTGCCAATCCGTTTTGTCACCAAAGCCCCATACACTACCCACCACTGCGACCTATATGCCCTCGTTGGTTGGCCCTCGCTTCATACTCGTCGCCAAACCCACTGGCTACAGGTTATCTACAAGCCCTTTCTGCTAGGTAAAGCCCAGCCGTATCTCAGCTCACTGGTCACCATAGCAGCATCCACTCGTAGCACGCGCTCCAGCAGGTATATCTCACTGGTCACCCCCAAAGCCAATTCCTCCTTTGGTCGTCTTTCCTTCCAGTTCTCTGCTGCCAATGGCTGGAACGAACTGCAAAATTCTCTGAAGCTGAAGACTCATATCTCCCTCACTAGCTTTAAGCACCAGCTGTCAGAGCAGCTCACAGATCACTGCACCTGTACATAGCCCATCTATCTACCTACCTCATCCCCATACAGTATTTATTTGTCTTGCTCCTTTGCACCCCAGTATCTCTACTTGCACATTCATCTTCTGCACATCTACCCTTCGAGTGTTTAATTGCTATATTGTAATTACTTCGCCACCATGACCTATTTATTGCCTTAACTCCCTTATCTTACCTCATTTGCACTCACTGTTGTCACAGGCCGGCTCATAGCCTGTGGCAAAAATGAGGGGACACGAACAGGTATAGGCCAATCAAAAAGGTTGTTTATTATAAACCAAACTATGAGGGGACACAAACAACAGGTATCGGCCAATCAAAAAGGTTGTTTATTATAAACCAAACTATGAGGGGACACAAACAACAGGTATCGGCCAATCAAAAAGGTTGTTTATTATAAACCAAACTATGAGGGGACACAAACAACAGGTATCGGCCAATCAAAAAGGTTGTTTATTATAAACCAAACTATGAGGGGACACAAACAACAGGTATAGGCCAATCAAAAAGGTTGTTTATTATAAACCAAACTATGAGGGGACACGAACAACAGGTATCGGCCAATCAAAAAGGTTGTTTATTATAAACCAAACTATGAGGGGACACAAACAACAGGTATCGGCCAATCAAAAAGGTTGTTTATTATAAACCAAACTATGAGGGGACACAAATAACAGGTATCGGCCAATCAAAAAGGTTGTTTATTATAAACCAAACTATGAGGGGACACAAATAACAGGTATCGGCCAATCAAAAAGGTTGTTTATTATAAACCAAACTATGAGTGGACACAAACAACAGGTAAAGGCCAATCAAAAAGGTTGTTTATTATAAACCAAACTATGAGGGGACACAAATAACAGGTATAGGCCAATCAAAAAGGTTGTTTATTATAAACCAAACTATGAGGGGACACAAACAACAGGTATCGGCCAATCAAAAAGGTTCTTTATTATAAACCAAACTATGAGGGGACACAAACAACAGGTAAAGGCCAATCAAAAAGGTTGTTTATTGTAAAACTATTAACTTTAAACAAAGAAAAAGGAATGAGGTGTGAAAGTATCATAATGTGAGGTGTTTGT
The DNA here is from genome assembly GCF_013265735.2 of Oncorhynchus mykiss. Classification (NCBI taxonomy): domain Eukaryota; kingdom Metazoa; phylum Chordata; class Actinopteri; order Salmoniformes; family Salmonidae; genus Oncorhynchus; species Oncorhynchus mykiss. Next base: position 88,175,485 of record NC_048565.1, on the reverse strand, counting down.
AAAGTGCAGGGATGTGTGAATCTGTGTGTGAATGACTGACTGATTGAAACCTATGCAAAACTACAAAGGAACAAACAAAACAGGATCATACCTGGAGGAGCAGAGAGAGAGAAGAGTGATTAGAGAAGCCATTTAAATGCCCTGAGCCCAGGTGACTCCAATCACTAACGACCCTCCTCTGCCTGCAGGAGGAACCGCCCCTGCACTGCAGAGGAGGAGCCGTGACACTGTATATAGACTTTTTGTTTTCTTTTGTTCTACTGTATTATTGACTGTTTTGTTTATTCCATGTGTAAACTCTGTGTTGTTGTATGTGTCAAATTGCTATGCTTTATCTTGGCCAGGTCGCAGTTGCAAATGAGAACTTGTTCTCAACTAGCCTACCTGGTTAAATAACATGTAAAAAATAAACATAGTGATCTCCAGCCTTGTCCTCGTCAACACTCACACCTGTGTTAACGAGAGAATCACTGACATGATGTCAGCTGGTCCTTTTGTTGCAAGGCTGAAATGCTGTGGAAATGTTTTTTGGGATTCAGTTCATTTTCATGGCAAAGAAGGACTTTGCAAATAATTGCAATTCATCTGATCACTCTTCATAACATTCTGGAGTATATGCAAATTGCCATCATACAAACTGAGGCAGCAGACTTTGAAAATTAATATTTGTGTCATTCTCAAAACTTTTGGCAATGACTGTACACACAATCACATTAGTGGAAACAGAGGGTGTTCTCAGGGCAGGCCTGGTTGTAGCTAGATCCTAACCCATTTCCTAACCTTAACCTAATTCTCCTAACCTGCCACTTTAATTATACTAACCTGCGTAAGTTCTCCTAACCTGCTACAAACAGTCACTTCTAGTCAAAACCGGCATGCCTGCCCTGAGAACAGCGTGGGTTGTGAATAACGCGATACTCCTTCATATGCACCATTCAACCCAGGTACTTCTGCTGCGTTTCACGAACTAGTTGAAATTAGGGAACTCAGAGATTGTGTGTGTGAACACGTTTTAATGCGGTTTACGAAAGTTCAGTAAGTAAGGCTGGTCTGAATGGCTTGTCATTTTCACATTTTTATCTAGTAAGCACAATATAATTCACATTGTTTCCTATCCCGGTGGCATTGCGTGTAATCACATGGTAGTGTTTACAATGTTACCTCATTAGCAGAGCGGGTGTTTTATATGGTAGCTTTTAGTTCACCTTGGAAGCATAACGTCACATCTCTCCTTCACTGGTAGCAAGCTTGCGGAATGTCACTCGCCTTTTCACTTCAGCCTATGAGCACTTCCTGAATAACCTATGACCTCACTTGTGCAATAATCACTCGGTTCTTTCAAGCAATGGGCATAAGCCTATGGGAGTATTGATGCCAACTCACCTCCTGTCTCTCACTTGCTGTTTTGTAGCAACAGTCTTCCAACGACCTTCCACCACCAACTAAAGGCCCGTCATCGGATGCATGTTCTCCCAGACGGGTGGGGATCGATGCCAGCTGCTCAGCAGTCCTCTGAGACGAGGCCTACCCCAAACTATTAGAGACAATTCCATGTTGCTCTTTGTCTTTGTTGTCATTCAGTAAAGCCTGTACTCCCGGAAGTCCTCACCAGAACAGTAAACCAACCGGAAGTCCTCACCTGAACAGTAAACCAACCGGAAGTCCTCACCAGAACAGTAAACCAACCGGAAGTCCTCACCAGAACAGTAAACCAACCGGAAGTCCTCACCTGAACAGTAAACCAACCGGAAGTCCTCACCAGAACAGTAAACCAACCGGAAGTCCTCACCTGAACAGTAAACCAACCGGAAGTCCTCACCTGAACAGTAAACCAACCGGAAGTCCTCACCTGAACAGTAAACCAACCGGAAGTCCTCGCCTGAACAGTAAACCAACCGGAAGTCCTCACCAGAACAGTAAACCAACCGGAAGTCCTCACCAGAACAGTAAACCAACCGGAAGTCCTCACCAGAACAGTAAACCAACCGGAAGTCCTCACCTGAACAGTAAACCAACCGGAAGTCCTCACCAGAACAGTAAACCAACCGGAAGTCCTCACCAGAACAGTAAACCAACCGGAAGTCCTCACCTGAACAGTAAACCAACCGGAAGTCCTCACCAGAACAGTAAACCAACCGGAAGTCCTCACCTGAACAGTAAACCAACCGGAAGTCCTCACCTGAACAGTAAACCAACCGGAAGTCCTCACCTGAACAGTAAACCAACCGGAAGTCCTCGCCTGAACAGTAAACCAACCGGAAGTCCTCACCAGAACAGTAAACCAACCGGAAGTCCTCACCAGAACAGTAAACCAACCGGAAGTCCTCACCAGAACAGTAAACCAACTAAAATTCAGAGAACTGAGACTTTTTCTGGTCCTCACTTCTAAAGACTGTTTTAGGGGTTAGGGAAAATAGGATTTTGATTTGGAATCAATTGTTGGTCCTCAAGTATAGTAAGACATAGCTGTGTGTGTGTAGCTGGTTGGCACAGTGGATGCAGGCAGTCCCTGATGGAGTCTCAGTACACAGGATTTTCTGTCCAGTATTGGTCACATTAAAGCCACAGAGCCTGTTTCATGGAAACCAATTCCACTAAGACAGAGTTACTTAGAAACACAGATGTACAGTAGTACCATGGCCTGTAGACTAAGGGGTTAAGGCGCTAAGGTGTTGGGATCATCCACTGTACATCTGGTCTGCTACGTACACACATAATCACATTAGTGGAAACGGAGGGTGATTTCAGGACAGGTCTGATTGTAAATTAGATATTTCTGAGTCGCTTCAGGGAGAATTTGAGCATTTTAGCTAATCCTAAACTTTGCCTGACCTTAACCTAATTATCCTTAACCTGCTGTGTAAAATCTCCTAACCTCTCACTTATTGTAGACAAAACCGGCATGCCTGCCCTGAGAACAGCGTGGGTTGTGAATAACGCGATACTCCTACATATGCACCATTCAACCCTGGTATTTCTGCTGCGTTCACGTACGAGTCGGAACTCTGAAAAATCAGTCTTGCTAACTGGTGGAACGTGGCACGTGTATAACTACAACCAGTTGGCAAGTTGGAAATGTCTGAGTTCCGTCTTAACTCGCGAACGTGTCAGAAATCATGTCACAGAGTTTAGCGCCCATAGCCACTTCTAATAGGCTTGCCAGGCTACCACTACAGCTTCTCAGAAAGGGATTCCTTTAATGAAACCCAGAAAAGTCCCATCTGTTACTTTTATTTTTTCTACACTAATGACGCACTCTGTCCTCTGCCTCGCCAGCCCACCAGGAGCGTCTAGGTTCTAATCAAGCGTGGAGTGTACGGACAGAGCACTGCCTTCCACATCAAAATCCACAAATAATTAGTTATTTGACCATCTCGGTCTCAGGACTTTAACCCCATTGATAACCTGTTGGTTTGAGTTTAAGAGGACAGGACATAAGTGCAGATGAATGATATAAAAGATCGGGAAAGATTCTGTATGGAGGAATGGTCTAAGATCAGTGGAGGCTGGTGAGAGGAGCTGTAGGAGGACGGGCTCATTGTAATAGCTGGAATGGAATAAAATCAAACGCATGGAACCCACATGTTTGACTCTGGTCCATTTATTCCATTCCATTAAGCCCGTCCTATAGCTCCTCCCACCAGCCTCCTCTGTTTAAGATTCCTACCAATGTGTCCAATCTCATAAAAAAAGGTATTGAAAGTTATTGAAACCGGGGTGCCAATAATTTTGATAACTCTTTTTGGAAGAAATTATACTATATGTTAAATAAAATGTCTTTCTCCAAGCAATTGTATTAGTATAAAATAAAATCATTAATTTTTTATTTTTGCTTGCAATATACACTACATGACCAAACATCTCATTCCAAAATCATGGGCATTAATATGGAGTTGGTTCCACATTTGCTGTTGTAACGGTCTCCACTCTTCTGGGAAGGCTTTCCACTAGATGTTGGAACATTGCTGCGGGTGTCACACCCTGACCTTAGTATTCTTTGTTTTCTTTATTATTTTGGTTAGGTCAGGGTGTGACTAGGGTGATGTGTGTTTTTGTATTGTCTAGGGGTTTTTGTATGTTTATGGGGTTTTCTAGTCTAGGTGTTTTTTATGTCTATGGTTGCCTACGTTGGTTCTCAATTAGAGACAGCTGTTTATCGTTGTCTCTGATTGGGAACCATATTTAGGCAGCCATATTCCTTGGGTAATTTGTGGGTTATTGTCTTTGTCTAGTTGCCTGTGTCTGCACTAGTATTATATAGCTTCACGGTTGGTTTTGTCACGCCCTGGCCTTAGTATTTTGTGTTTTCTTTATTATTTTGGTCAGGCCAGGGTGTGACATGGGTTATTTATGTGGTGTGTTTTGTCTTGGGGTTTTTGTAGGTTATGGGATTGTGGTGTAGTATAGTAGTCTAGGAAAGTCTATGGTTGCCTAGAGTGGTTCTCAATCAGAGGCAGGTGTTTATCGTTGTCTCTGATTGGGAACCATATTTAGGCAGCCATATTCTTTGAGTATTTCGTGGGTGATTGTTCCTTGTCTCTGTGTTTGTTGCACCAGATAGGGCTGTTTCGTTTTTCACGTTTCTTGTTTTGTAAATTGTTCGTATTTTTCATCTTTCATTATGTAAGATCTTTCATTATTCAAGATGTATAAAGATAAGCACGCTGCATTTTGGTCCTCCTCTCTTTCACCAGAAGAAAACCGTAACAGGTTTGTTGTTTTGTATAGTTTAAGTGTTCTTTGTCTTCATTAAAAAGGTATGTATTCATCTTACGCTGCGCCTTGGTCTCCTCCATACCATGAACGTGACAGAATAACCCACCGTAAAAGGACCAAGCAGCGTGTTAAGGAGGAATGGACCTGGGAGGACATTTTGGACAGAGCAGGACCCTGGACGCAGGCTGAGGAGTTGCCTAGGTGCAAGAGAGGACAGCAATGACGTCGGGGAGGTAGGCCACAGAAACCCCCCCCCAAAAAAAAAAATTGGGGGGCACATGGAGCAGTCGGCGAAGTTGAGGGGTGAGTCTGAGATTGTCGAGGAGTTATTGGACAGATTGGAGGAGAATGAACAGAGGGGAGATTATGAGACATTCGAGGAGTTGTTAACGAAATTGGAGGAGAGTGAAGAGAGAGAGCTGTTGGTTTGGCGTAGTATGCACGGCATTCGCCCTGAGGAGCGTGTTAGCTGTCCGATGCCACCTGTGTAAGTTCCTCGTACTCAGCCTGAAACTTGTGTTAAAGTTCCGGAAGAATTGATGCCGGCTATACACACCAGGTCTCCAGTACACCTTCACAACCCGGTGTGTCCTGTTCCTGCTTCCGCACTCACTCTGAGGTGCGTGTCCCCAGCTCGGTACCACCAGTGCCGGCACCCCGCACCAGGCCTACAATGCGCCTCGCCAGTCCAGAGCGTCCGGCGACAGTACCCAGTCCAGAGCGTCCTGCGACAGTACCCAGTCCAGAGCGTCCTGCGACAGTACCCAGTCCAGAGCGTCCGGCTACAGTACCCAGTCCAGAGCATCCGGCGACAGTACCCGGTCCAGAGTGTCCGGCGACAGTACCCGGTCCAGAGCGTCCGGCGACAGTCTACAGACCGGAACCTCCTACGACGGGTCACAGTCCGGATCCGCCAGAGTCTCCCTCCAGTCCGGATCCGCCAGAGTCTCCCTCCAGTCCGGATCCGCCAGAGTCTCCCTCCAGTCCGGATCCGCCAGAGTCTCCCTCCAGTCCGGATCCGCCAGAGTCTCCCTCCAGTCCGGATCCGCCAGAGTCTCCCTCCAGTCCGGATCCGCCAGAGTCTCCCTCCAGTCCGGATCCGCCAGAGTCTCCCTCCAGTCCGGATCCGCCAGAGTGTCCCTCCAGTCCGGAGGCGCCACTCACTCCAGACTCGACCATCAGTCCAGTGGCGTCCTCTAGTCCGGGGTCGGCGGTGAGGATTCCTGCTCCAGAGAAACAGTTATTGTGCTGATGTTGCTTCCAGAGACAGTTTGCAACTCTGTAGTGAGTGTTGCAACCGAGGACGGATGATTTTTACTCGCTGAACCGTTATTGGTCCTAGACGTTTCCACTTCACAATAACAACACAGTTGACCGACGGAGCTCTAGCAGGTGCACAAATTTGACAAACTGACTTGTTGGAAAGGTGGCATCCAATGACGGTGCAACGTTGAACGTCACTGAACTCTTCAGTGAGGCCATTCTACTGACAATGTTTGTCTATGGAGATTGCATGGCTGTGTGCTTGATTTTTATACACCTGTCAGCAACATGTTTGGCTGAAATAGCCAAATCCACTAATTTAAAGGGGTGTCCACATACTTCTGTATATATAGTTTATCTCAGTATTTTTATTGTTATTTTATACTGTCTTTTTTGCTCATCTTTATCAAGGGTGCTAATACCTATCTGTATGTGCTATCTTAATTTGGTCACTGCACAGCAGGAAATGCAAACTTGTACTTTATTCAACATTTTAAAGAGGCTACCAAAGTTTGTAATTTCTACTTTAAAATATCAGACTTGATTTACCCTAACAATTTTTTTTATCAACCCTTACAAAAATGTTCATTCATTATAATTCCCATTTCCTGTTGATGTAGGATTAATTTCCTGCTGTGAGAAACTGGTAAAAAGATGACACACCTGAACACTCTTAGAAGCTACAACGTTGACCTTACCTCCTCCACCTGGGCCACAAGATTAGGGCAGGCACCTGACGGTCTTAGGAGCTACAACGTTGACCTTACCTCCTCCACTTGGGCCACAAGATTAGGGCAGGCACCTGACGGTCTTAGGAGCTACAACGTTGACCTTACCTCCTCCACTTGGGCCACAAGATTAGGGCAGGCAGCCAAGAGAGGGAGGAACTCCACTGCTTTGTTACAGAGAATTTCAAAACGTATTACATTGCTCACGTATATGCTTGCAGACTTTCAAGGACTTAGCTGGTTGGGAGGACTAGGTGCACTGCTACCAGAACTCCCATCTGCTGTCATTTACAACTTGTCAGATAGAGGAACCACAATGCACGGCTCAGCATTGGAAGAGGATGTGTGTACTGTAAGTTACCTGGATAGAGGTAAGTATATTTACACATGCTGCTACTGATATTATTGCTGTTTATTTGGAGTTGATAGTACTACTACCACTTAGTTACAACTATTTGTTGTTGAAGATCTCATTATTGTTCAAATAAATGTTCATTTCATTGCAGTCTGTTTTTCCAATGGCAAAAGGTATAGGCTACTTCATTTGAATACATCTATTGTCTCTCCTTTAAAAAATAAAAAAAATAAAAGTCAGATTTAGAAGTTTTGGGGGGTGGGGGAAGTAACTACAGTATCTTATTAATAGACCTATGTTTCAAGGGTCAAATATTTACTGTTTCATCTTTCAACTGGTCCATTCCATACTTTATTGGTCTTGTTGATAAATGTAGCTAGCTGTACATAATATATGATTTGGTCTTGTTGATAAATGTAGCTAGCTGTACATAATATATGATTTGGTCTTGTTGATAAATGTAGCTAGCTGTACATAATATATGATTTGGTCTTGTTGATAAATGTAGCTAGCTGTACATAATATATGATTTGGTCTTGTTGATAAATGTAGCCAGCTGTACATAATATATGATTTGGTCTTGTTGATAAATGTAGCTAGCTGTACATAATATATGATTTGGTCTTGTTGATAAATGTAGCTAGCTGTACATAACATATGATTTGATAAACACATGTTGATAATTTCAGATCAGATTTTTTAACTAACTGGCATATTGACATTGTTTTTATGAGAGATACTGTATGTTAATGTGAACCGGTGCACATGTGACAAAGCCAGATACAGGAATAAGTCCAGGTACCTTCATGCATTGAACATAATGAATAAATGTCAAGTATCAGATGTGAATTGTTCGTATCAGCGTCAAATATACCCAAACGTTTTCCAACCGAAGGGAACTTGATTGTTACCGTAGTAATATGCATTACAACCAATATGATTGTTACCGTAGTAATATGCATTACAACCCATATGATTGTTACCGTAGTAATATGCATTACAACCCATATGATTGTTACCGTAGTAATATGCATCACAACCCATATGATTGTTACCGTAGTAATATGCATTACAACCCATATGATTGTTACCGTAGTAATATGCATTACAACCCATATGATTGTTACCGTAGTAATATGCATTACAACCCATATGATTGTTACCGTAGTAATATGCATTACAACCCATATGATTGTCACCGTAGTAATATGCATTACAACCCATATGATTGTCACCGCAGTAATATGCATTACAACCCATATGATTGTTACCGTAGTAATATGCATTACAACCCATATGATTGTTACCGTAGTAATATGCATTACAACCCATATGATTGTTACCGTAGTAATATGCATTACAACCCATATGATTGTTACCGTAGTAATATGCATTACAACCCATATGATTGTTACCGTAGTAATATGCATTACAACCCATATGATTGTTACCGTAGTAATATGCATTACAACCCATATGATTGTTACCGTAGTAATATGCATTACAACCCATATGATTGTTACCGTAGTAATATGCATTACAACCCATATGATTGTTACCGTAGTAATATGCATTACAACCCATATGATTGTTACCGTAGTAATATGCATTACAACCAATATGATTGTTACCGTAGTAATATGCATTACAACCCATATGATTGTTACCGTAGTAATATGCATTACAACCAATATGATTGTTACCGTAGTAATATGCATTACAACCAATATGATTGTTACCGTAGTAATATGCATTACAACCCATATGATTGTTACCGTAGTAATATGCATTACAACCAATATGATTGTTACCGTAGTAATATGCATTACAACCAATATGATTGTTACCGTAGTAATATGCATTACAACCCATATGATTGTTACCGTAGTAATATGCATTACAACCAATGTGATTGTTACCGTAGTAATATGCATTACAACCCATATGATTGTTACCGTAGTAATATGCATTACAACCCATATGATTGTTACCGTAGTAATATGCATTACAACCCATATGATTGTTACCGTAGTAATATGCATTACAACAAATATGATTGTCACCGTAGTAATATGCATTACAACCAATATGATTGTTACCGTAGTAATATGCATTACAACCCATATGATTGTTACCGTAGTAATATGCATTACAACCCATATGATTGTTACCGTAGTAATATGCATTACAACCAATATGATTGTTACCGTAGTAATATGCATTACAACCCATATGATTGTTACCGTAGTAATATGCATTACAACCAATATGATTGTTACCGTAGTAATATGCATTACAACCAATATGATTGTTACCGTAGTAATATGCATTACAACCCATATGATTGTTACCGTAGTAATATGCATTACAACCCATATGATTGTTACCGTAGTAATATGCATTACAACCAATGTGATTGTTACCGTAGTAATATGCATTACAACCCATATGATTGTTACCGTAGTAATATGCATTACAACCCATATGATTGTTACCGTAGTAATATGCATTACAACCCATGTGATTGTTACCGTAGTAATATGCATTACAACCAATATGATTGTTACCGTAGTAATATGCATTACAACCCATATGATTGTTACCGTAGTAATATGCATTACAACCCATATGATTGTTACCGTAGTAATATGCATTACAACCCATATGATTGTTACCGTAGTAATATGCATTACAACCCATATGATTGTTACCGTAGTAATATGCATTACAACCCATATGATTGTTACCGTAGTAATATGCATTACAACCCATATGATTGTTACCGTAGTAATATGCATTACAACCAATATGTCTTTGCATAACCTTTTACTGCAGTGGGCTAAATCAGTGTCACAGTGATTCTTGGTAGTCTTAAACAAATATACTTTGAAACAAAAGTGTAACGGTTCTCCATATTTAGGTAGCCTGTTTGGTGTTGGGTTTTGTGGGTGATTGTTCCTGTCTCTGTGTTTGCACCAGATAGGGCTGTTTTTAGGTTCTCACGTTTATTAGAGAGTTGGGCCAGTAACCGAAAGGTTGCTAGATCGAATCCCCGAGTTGACAAGGTAAAAATCTGTCTTTCTGCCCCCGAACAAGGCAGTTAACCCACTGTTCCTAGGCCGTCATTGTAAATAAGAATTTGTTCTTAATTAACTGACTTGCCTAGTTAAATAAAATAAATAAATATAAGTAACACTTCCTATGAATACCCTCTTATGAGACATGCATAATGCATTATAATGGACAACATAGGCACTAATAACTGCTCATAAACATCTATAACATGTACAGCAACAACATCAGTGAAATTGCAGTTCATATCCAAGACTTTCACTTCTCCACAGTAAAATGAGTAGTCACAATGTTTACTTTACCTCATCCAGGAGGAAAGGCAGGGACAGTTGAAAGCCTACGGTGCTGACCTCATCCAGGAGGAAAGGCAGGGACAGTTGAAAGCATACGGCACTGACCTCATCCAGGAGGAAAGGCGGGGACAGTTGAAAGCATACGGTGTTAACCTCATCCAGGAGGAAAGGCAGGGACAGTTGAAAGCACACGGCACTGACCTCATCCAGGAGGAAAGGCAGGGACAGTTGAAAGCATACGGCACTGACCTCATCCAGGAGGAAAGGCAGGGACAGTTGAAAGCACACTGTGCTTGGATTGTCATTTTCTCAAGATTCAGAGACTACAGTTTATCACTACAGTACAGCGACAATGTCTAACTTAATGTTTCTTGGTGTAGATTAGAGCTGTCTATTCCCACATGAGGACACTCAGGTTTAACAGGTGGCATCTGTCCCCATGGGACTATGAGATCACCCGTAGAAAGGCAGGGACAGTTGAAAGCATACGGCACTGACCTCATCCAGGAGGAAAGGCAGGGACAGTTGAAAGCATACGGTGTTAACCTCATCCAGGAGGAAAGGCAGGGACAGTTGAAAGCATACGGCACTGACCTCATCCAGGAGGAAAGGCAGAGACAGTTGAAAGCACACGGCGCTAACCTCATCCAGGAGGAAAGGCAGGGACAGTTGAAAGCATACGGTGCTAACCTCATCCAGGAGGAAAGGCAGGGACAGTTGAAAGCATACGGTGCTAACCTCATCCAGGAGGAAAGGCAGGGACAGTTGAAAGCACACTGTGCTAACCTCATCCAGGAGGAAAGGCAGGGACAGTTGAAAGCATACGGTGTTAACCTCATCCAGGAGGAAAGGCAGGGACAGTTGAAAGCACACTGTGCTAACCTCATCCAGGAGGAAAGGCAGGGACAGTTGAAAGCATACGGTGCTAACCTCATCCAGGAGGAAAGGCAGGGACAGTTGAAAGCACACTGTGCTAACCTCATCCAGGAGGAAAGGCAGGGACAGTTGAAAGCATACGGCACTGACCTCATCCAGGAGGAAAGGCAGGGACAGTTGAAAGCATACGGCACTGACCTCATCCAGGAGGAAAGGCAGGGACAGTTGAAAGCACACTGTGCTTGGATTGTCATTTTCTCAAGATTCAGAGACTACAGTTTATCACTACAGTACAGCGACAATGTCTAACTTAATGTTTCTTGGTGTAGATTAGAGCTGTCTATTCCCACATGAGGACACTCAGGTTTAACAGGTGGCATCTGTCCCCATGGGACTATGAGATCACCCGTAGAGAGAGCTGCATATTAGGTCGCCTTTTGGTAAGTAGAGCTGGCACTGCCGAAGGAGCCGAGTGCAAGAAGACAGATACCTAAACACACACGTCTCTCCTGTTCGACTGTCTCCTCTTCAGAGTCGGGCCTTTTCTCCAGGGACGAGTGTGACGGGGACCTGGGAGATCTCCAGAAGGGGGTGGGCAGCGGGGAAAAGTCCCCCGAGCCTCCAAAGGAGGACCGCCCTAAGAAGAAGCACCGGCGTAACCGCACCACCTTCACCACCTTCCAGCTCCATGAGTTGGAGAAGGCCTTTGAGAAGTCCCACTACCCTGACGTCTACAGCCGGGAGCTCCTGGCCATGAAGGTCTACCTCCTTGAGGTCCGTGTCCAGGTATACAACCTCCACCTATCTAATACTACTACTACTATTACTACTATACACTAATAATACTGTATGGGAGTCTCTACCTATCTGATACTACTATCACTATACACTATTAATACTGTATTGAGTATCAAACTATCTAATACTACTTACTATACACTAATAATACTGTATTGAGTATCTACCTATCTAATACTACTATACACTAAAAATATAGTATATATACTATAAAACCTGTATTACTATACAGTAATAATACTGTATTGAGTATCTACCTATCTGATACTACTATTACTATCACTATACACTAATAATACTGTCTTGAGTCTCTACCTATCTAATACTACTATCACTATACACTAATAATACTGTCCAGGTATGGAGCCCTTGGCTGTCGACTATTACTAGACTAGGATTACTACTGGCCCTTCTACCACTACTACCACCACCACCCCCATTACTACAAGTACCACCACCACTACGACTAGTACTACCACCACCACTACTACAACTATTACCACCACCATCACCACTACTATTACTACTAATATTACCACCACCACTACTACTACTATTACTACTAATATTACTACTACTACTACTACTACTACTACTACTACTACTACTATTACCACCACCACTACTACTACTACTATTACCACCACTACTACTTTTACCACCACCACTACTACTATTACCACCACCACCACTACTACTATTACCACCACTACAACTACTACTATTACCACCACTTCTACTACTACTACTACTACTACTATTACCACCACATCTACTACTACTACTATTACCACCACATCTACTACTACTACTACTACTACTACTACTACTACTACTATTACCACCACTTCTACTACTACTACTATTACCACCACTACTACTACTACTATTATTACCACTACTACTACTACTACTATTACCACCACCACCACTACTACTATTACCACCACTACAACTACTACTATTACCACCACTTCTACTACTACTACTACTACTACTATTACCACCACATCTACTACTACTACTACTACTACTACTACTACTACTACTACTATTACCACCACTTCTACTACTACTACTATTACCACCACTACTACTACTACTATTATTACCACTACTACTACTACTACTACTACTATTACCACCACTTCTACTACTACTATTACCACCACTTATACTACTACTACTACTACTACTATTACCACTACTACTACTACTACTATTACCAACACTTCTACTACTAATACTATTACCACCACTTCTACTACTACTATTACCACCACTACTACTACTACTACTACTACTACTATTACCACCACTTCTACTACTATTACCACCACTTCTACAACTACTATTACCACCACTTCTACTACTATTACCACCCCCACCACTACTATGACTACTACTACTATTACTATTAGTAGTAGTAGTAGTGGGCACCAGTAGCTTACCACAGGTTAAATAAATTACACAGAATTACACAGCCTCTTACACAGCCTCTAACTAAATTGCACAGCCTCTAACTAAATTACACAGCCTCTAACTGAATTACACATTTTTGTAAAACTGAATTACACACCCTCTAACTGAATTACACACCCTCTAACTGAATTACACAGCCTCTAACTGAATTACACAGCCTCTAACTAAATTACACAGCCTCTAACTGAATTACACACCCTCTAACTAAATTACACAGCCTCTAACTAAATTACACAGCCTCTTACACAGCCTCTAACTACATTACACAGCCTCTAACTAAATTACACACCCTCTAACTGAATTACACAGCCTCTAACTGAATCACACAGCCTCTAACTGAATCACACAGCCTCTAACTGAATTACACAGCCTCTAACTGAATTACACAGCCTCTAACTGAATTACACACCCTCTAACTGAATTACACACCCTCTAACTGAATTACACAGCCTCTAACTAAATTACACAGCCTCTAACTAAATCACACATAATTACACAGCCTCTTACAGACTCTAACCAAATGATACAGTCTCTAACCAAATTACACAGCCTCTAACTAAATTACACACCCTCTAACTGAATTACCCACCCTCTAACTGAATTACACAGCCTCTAACTGAATTACACAGCCTCTAACTGAATTACACACCCTCTAACTGAATTACACAGCCTCTAACTAAATTACACAGCCTCTTACACACCCTCTAACTGAATTACCCACCCTCTAACTGAATTACACACCCTCTAACTGAATTACACAGCCTCTAACTGAATTACACAGCCTCTAACTGAATTACACAGCCTCTAACTGAATTACACAGCCTCTAACTAAATCACACAGAATTACACAGCCTCTAACAAAATTACACAGCCTCTAACCAAATTACACAGTCTCTAACCAAATTACACAGCCTCTAACCAAATTACACAGCCTCTAACCAAATTCATTTGAATTCTGAATAATTTAGTCCAGGCCATTTTTGTAAAAGAAATTAAGCAAAACATCAACAACAACATCTACAAATACTATTATTACTACCATTATTGTGATGTAGTGTGCACTACATCGATGTAGTGTGCACTCCTGAGTGACTACTGTAGACTAATACTACGGTATCCTCTCTTCCGTGTCCAGGTGTGGTTCCAGAACCGTCGGGCTAAGTGGAGACGTCAGGAGAAGATGGACTCCAACTCAACAAAGCTCCGCCACTCCCCCATGTTGTCTTTCAACCGGTCGCCCATGCCCTCCAATGTGGGGCTCATGTCCAACCCATTACCCCTGGACCCCTGGCTGGCATCACCCATGTCCAGCGGCAACCCAATGCACACTATCCCCGGATATGCAGGCCCAGGGCAGGGCCCTCACTTTCAGCCTGCCTACCCCAGCCACTCCCACTGCCACAGCCACAGCTTCCTCGACAGCCCCCCAGGACATGGCATGGTGCACCAAGGGATGGTACAGGAGATGCAGTCTGTGGCCCCGCCACTCTACCAGTGCCCCTGCAGCTTCAATGATAAGTACCCTCTGCTAAGGACCTGGAACATGGTTCCAGCATCACAGCACTGAAGTTGAAGGCTAAGGAGCACATCCATTCCATGGATAAAACCTGGAAGCCGGACATTCATTTAAGGATGGTCAACCACAACAGGTGATCACAACAAAGATATTATGTTAACAATAGTGAACTTCAACATGATCAAAACAAAGACATTCTATAAAGGATGGTCAACTACAACATAATCAAAACAAAGACATTCTATAAAGGATGGTCAACTTCAACATAATCAAAACAAAGACATTCTATAAAGGATGGTCAACTACAACATGATCAAAACAAAGACATTCTATAAAGGATGGCCAACTACAACATAATCAAAACAAAGACATTCTATAAAGGATGCTAAACTTCAACATAATCAAAACAAAGACATTCTATAAAGGATGGTCAACTTCAACATAATCAAAACAAAGACATTCTATAAAGGATGGTCAACTTCAACATAATCAAAACAAAGACAATCTATAAAGGATGGTCAACTTCAACATAATCAAAACAAAGACATTCTATAAAGGATGCTAAACTTCAACATAATCAAAACAAAGACATTCTATAAAGGATGGTCAACTACAACATGATCAAAACAAAGACATTCTATAAAGGATGATTACTTCAGCAGGTAATCAAAACATAGATATTCTATAAAGGATGATTACTTCAGCAGGTAATCAAAACAAAGACATTCTATAAAGGATGATTACTTCAGCAGGTAATCAAAACAAAGACATTCTATAAAGGATGATTACTTCAGCAGGTAATCAAAACAAAGACATTCTATAAAGGATGATTACTTCAGCAGGTAATCAAAACAAAGATATTCTGTAAAGAGGATGCTGAACTTCAGAACAAAGACATTCTGTATAGTTTATACATTTTTTTTTGTTAATTTTATTTAACCTTTATTTATTTAAGTCAGATAAAGAGATATGGTCAAAAGTAAAACATTATATAGGGATTAGGGTGCCATTTAGGTTGTTCTGTGTATTTAAAAGGCTTATTTTCTCCATTAAGTTTTTTTTTCTTATCACTTATTTATATTTGCATATTTGTACACTGTAAATTCTTTCTGGATGTGAAATAAAATGAACTTATGTTTTTGTTTTTTTACGAATAATTCAGTGGTGCTACCATATTGAAAAGTCAGTACTAGTGATCATGTGAAATGTTATCATATTGGCATTGATTAAAGATTGTTTACACCTAATATTAGCTTTGTGTTACTGTAACAAATCCTGTCCAAGTTACTGTAACTAGATGGGGCAGGGTGTGTTACAGTAACTAGATGGGACAGGGTGTGTTACTGTAACTAGATGGGGCAGGGTGTGTTACAGTAACTAGATGGGGCGGGGTGTGTTACAGTAACTAGATGGGGCAGGGTGGGGTGCTTTACAGTAACTAGATGGGGCAGGGTGGGGTGTGTTACAGTAACTAGATGGGGGCAGGGTGTGTTACAGTAACTAGATGGGGGCAGGGTGTGTTACAGTAACTAGATGGGGGCAGGGTGTGTTACAGTAACTAGATGGGGCAGGGTGTGTTACAGTAACTAGATGGGGCGGGGTGTGTTACAGTAACTAGATGGGGCAGGGTGGGGTGTGTTACATTAACTAGATGGGGCAGGGTGGGGTGTGTTACAGTAACTAGATGGGGGCAGGGTGTGTTACAGTAACTAGATGGGGGCAGGGTGTGTTACAGTAACTAGATGGGGGCAGGGTGTGTTACAGTAACTAGATGGGGCAGGGTGTGTTACAGTAACTAGATGGGGGCAGGGTGGGGTGTGTTACAGTAACTAGATGGGGCAGGGTGTGTTACAGTAACTAGATGGGGCAGGGTGTGTTACAGTAACTAGATGGGGGCAGGGTGTGTTACAGTAACTAGATGGGGCAGGGTGTGTTCCAGTAACTAGATGGGGCAGGGTGTGTTACAGTAACTAGATGGGGGCAGGGTGGGGTGTGTTACAGTAACTAGATGGGGGCAGGGTGTGTTACAGTAACTAGATGGGGCAGGGTGTGTTACAGTAACTAGATGGGGCAGGGTGTGTTACAGTAACTAGATGGGGGCAGGGCAGGGTGTGTTACAGTAACTAGATGGGGCGGGGTGTGTTACAGTAACTAGATGGGGCAGGGTGGGGTGTGTTACAGTAACTAGATGGGGGCAGGGTGGGGTGTGTTACAGTAACTAGATGGGGCAGGGTGGGGTGTGTTACAGTAACTAGATGGGACAGGGTGTGTTACAGTAACTACATGGGGCAGGGTGGGGTGTGTTACAGTAACTAGATGGGGCAGGGTGTGTTACAGTAACTAGATGGGGCAGGGTGTGTTACAGCAACTAGATGGGGCAGGGTGTGTTACAGTAACTAGATGGGGCAGGGTGTGTTACAGTAACTAGATGGGGCAGGGTGGGGTGTGTTACAGTAACTAGATGGGGCAGGGTGTGTTACAGTAACTAGATGGGGGCAGGGTGGAGTGTGTTACAGTAACTGGATGGGGCAGGGTGTGTTACAGTAACTAGATGGGGGCAGGGTGGGGTGTGTTACAGTAACTGGATGGGGCAGGGTGTGTTACAGTAACTAGATGGGGGCAGGGTGGGGTGTGTTACAGTAACTAGATGGGGCAGGGCGGGGTGTGTTACAGCAACTAGATGGGGCAGGCTGTGTTACAGTAACTAGATGGGGGCAGGGTGTGTTACAGTAACTAGATGGGGCAGGGTGTGTTCCAGTAACTAGATGGGGCAGGGTGTGTTACAGTAACTAGATGGGGCAGGGTGTGTTACAGTAACTAGATGGGGGCAGGGTGGGGTGTGTTACAGTAACTAGATGGGGGCAGGGTGGGGTGTGTTACAGTAACTAGATGGGGGCAGGGTGTGTTACAGTAACTAGATGGGGCAGGGTGTGTTACAGTAACTAGATGGGGCAGGGTGTGTTACAGTAACTAGATGGGGGCAGGGCAGGGTGTGTTACAGTAACTAGATGGGGCGGGGTGTGTTACAGTAACTAGATGGGGCAGGGTGGGGTGTGTTACAGTAACTAGATGGGGGCAGGGTGGGGTGTGTTACAGTAACTAGATGGGGCAGGGTGGGGTGTGTTACAGTAACTAGATGGGACAGGGTGTGTTACAGTAACTACATGGGGCAGGGTGGGGTGTGTTACAGTAACTAGATGGGGCAGGGTGTGTTACAGTAACTAGATGGGGCAGGGTGTGTTACAGCAACTAGATGGGGCAGGGTGTGTTACAGCAACTAGATGGGGCAGGGTGTGTTACAGTAACTAGATGGGGCAGGGTGTGTTACAGTAACTAGATGGGGCAGGGTGGGGTGTGTTACAGTAACTAGATGGGGCAGGGTGTGTTACAGTAACTAGATGGGGGCAGGGTGTGTTACAGTAACTGGATGGGGCAGGGTGTGTTACAGTAACTAGATGGGGGCAGGGTGGGGTGTGTTACAGTAACTGGATGGGGCAGGGTGTGTTACAGTAACTAGATGGGGGCAGGGTGGGGTGTGTTACAGTAACTAGATGGGGCAGGGCGGGGTGTGTTACAGCAACTAGATGGGGCAGGCTGTGTTACAGTAACTAGATGGGGGCAGGGTGGGGTGTGTTACAGTAACTAGATGGGGGCAGGGTGTGTTACAGTAACTATATGGGGCAGGGTGTGTTACGGTAACTAGATGGGGCAGGGCAGGGTGTGTTACAGTAACTATATGGAGCAGGGTGTGTTACAGTAACTAGATGGGGGCAGGGTGTGTTACAGTAACTATATGGGGCAGGGTGTGTTACAGTAACTAGATGGGGCGGGTGTGTTACAGTAACTAGATGGGGCAGGGTGGGGTGTGTTACAGTAACTAGATGGGGCAGGGTGGGGTGTGTTACAGTAACTAGATGGGGGCAGGGTGTGTTACAGTAACTAGATGGGGCAGGGTGTGTTACAGTAACTAGATGGGGGCAGGGTGTGTTACAGTAACTAGATGGGGCAGGGTGTGTTACAGTAACTAGATGGGGGCAGGGTGGGGTGTGTTACAGTAACTAGATGGGGCAGGGTGTGTTACAGTAACTAGATGGGGCAGGGTGTGTTACAGTAACTAGATGGGGGCAGGGCAGGGTGTGTTACAGTAACTAGATGGGGCGGGGTGTGTTACAGTAACTAGATGGGGCAGGGTGGGGTGTGTTACAGTAACTAGATGGGGGCAGGGTGGGGTGTGTTACAGTAACTAGATGGGGCAGGGTGGGGTGTGTTACAGTAACTAGATGGGACAGGGTGTGTTACAGTAACTACATGGGGCAGGGTGGGGTGTGTTACAGTAACTAGATGGGGCAGGGTGTGTTACAGTAACTAGATGGGGCAGGGTGTGTTACAGCAACTAGATGGGGCAGGGTGTGTTACAGTAACTAGATGGGGCAGGGTGTGTTACAGTAACTAGATGGGGCAGGGTGGGGTGTGTTACAGTAACTAGATGGGGCAGGGTGTGTTACAGTAACTAGATGGGGGCAGGGTGGAGTGTGTTACAGTAACTGGATGGGGCAGGGTGTGTTACAGTAACTAGATGGGGGCAGGGTGGGGTGTGTTACAGTAACTAGATGGGGCAGGGCGGGGTGTGTTACAGCAACTAGATGGGGCAGGCTGTGTTACAGTAACTAGATGGGGGCAGGGTGGGGTGTGTTACAGTAACTAGATGGGGGCAGGGTGTGTTACAGTAACTATATGGGGCAGGGTGTGTTACGGTAACTAGATGGGGCAGGGCAGGGTGTGTTACAGTAACTATATGGAGTAGGGTGTGTTACAGTAACTAGATGGGGGCAGGGTGGGGGGTGTTACAGTAACTAGATAGGGGCAGGGTGTGTTACAGTAACTATATGGGGCAGGTTGTGTTACGGTAACTAGATGGGGAGAGGGTATGTTACAGTAACTAGATGGGGCAGGGTGGGGTGTGTTACAGTAACTAGATGGGGGCAGGGTGTGTTACAGTAACTAGATGGGGCAGGGTGGGGTGTTTTACAGTAACTAGATGGGGGCAGGGTGAGGTGTGTTACAGTAACTAGATGGGGCAGGGTGAGGTGTGTTACAGTAACTAGATGGGGCAGGGTGTGTTACAGTAACTGGATGGGGCAGGGTGTGTTACAGTAACTAGATGGGGGCAGGGTGGGGTGTGTTACAGTAACTAGATGGGGCAGGGTGTGTTACAGTAACTAGATGGGGGCAGGGTGAGGTGTGTTACAGTAACTAGGTGGGGCGTGGTGTGTTACAGTAACTAGATGGGGCAGGGTGGGGTGTGTTACAGTAACTAGATGGGGCAGGGTGGGGTGTGTTACAGTAACTAGATGGGGCAGAGTGTGTTACAGTAACTAGATGGGGCAGGGTGGGGTGTGTTACAGTAACTAGATGGGGCAGGGTGGGGTGTGTTACAGTAACTAGATGTGGCAGGGTGGGGTGTGTTACAGTAACTAGATGGGGCAGGGTGTGTTACAGTAACTAGATGGGGGCAGGGTGTGTTACAGTAACTAGATGGGGGCAGGGTGGGGTGTGTTACAGTAACTAGATGGGGCAGGGTGGGGTGTGTTACAGCAACTAGATGGGGCAGGGTGTGTTACAGTAACTAGATGGGGCAGGGTGTGCTACAGTAACTAGATGGGGCAGGGTGTGTTACAGTAACTAGATGGGGGCAGGGTGGGGTGTGTTACAGTAACTAGATGGGTCAGGGTGGGTTACAGCAACTAGATGGGGGCAGGGTGGGGTGTGTTACAGTAACTAGATGGGGGCAGGGTGAGGTGTGTTACAGTAACTAGATGGGGCAGGGTGTGTTACAGTAACTGGATGGGGCAGGGTGTGTTACAGTAACTAGATGGGGGCAGGGTGGGGTGTGTTACAGTAACTAGATGGGGCAGGGTGTGTTACAGTAACTAGATGGGGGCAGGGTGAGGTGTGTTACAGTAACTAGATGGGGCGTGGTGTGTTACAGTAACTAGATGGGGCAGGGTGGGGTGTGTTACAGTAACTAGATGGGGCAGGGTGTGTTACAGTAACTAGATGGGGGCAGGGTGGAGTGTGTTACAGTAACTGGATGGGGCAGGGTGTGTTACAGTAACTAGATGGGGGCAGGGTGGGGTGTGTTACAGTAACTAGATGGGGGCAGGGTGGGGTGTGTTACAGTAACTAGATGGGGGCAGGGTGGGGTGTGTTACAGTAACTAGATGGGGCAGGGTGGGGTGTGTTACAGCAACTAGATGGGGCAGGGTGTGTTACAGTAACTAGATGGGGCAGGGTGGGGTGTGTTACAGTAACTAGATGGGGCAGGGTGGGGTGTGTTACAGTAACTAGATGGGGCAGAGTGTGTTACAGTAACTAGATGGGGCAGGGTGGGGTGTGTTACAGTAACTAGATGTGGCAGGGTGGGGTGTGTTACAGTAACTAGATGGGGCAGGGTGTGTTACAGTAACTAGATGGGGGCAGGGTGTGTTACAGTAACTAGATGGGGGCAGGGTGGGGTGTGTTACAGTAACTAGATGGGGGCAGGGTGGGGTGTGTTACAGTAACTAGATGGGGCAGGGTGGGGTGTGTTACAGCAACTAGATGGGGCAGGGTGTGTTACAGTAACTAGATGGGGCAGGGTGTGCTACAGTAACTAGATGGGGCAGGGTGTGTTACAGTAACTAGATGGGGGCAGGGTGGGGTGTGTTACAGTAACTAGATGGGTCAGGGTGGGTTACAGCAACTAGATGGGGGCAGGGTGGGGTGTGTTACAGTAACTAGATGGGGGCAGGGTGAGGTGTGTTACAGTAACTAGATGGGGCAGGGTGTGTTACAGTAACTGGATGGGGCAGGGTGTGTTACAGTAACTATATGGGGCAGGTTGTGTTACGGTAACTAGATGGGGAGAGGGTGTGTTACAGTAACTAGATGGGGCAGGGTGGGGTGTGTTACAGTAACTAGATGGGGGCAGGGTGTGTTACAGTAACTAGATGGGGCAGGGTGGGGTGTTTTACAGTAACTAGATGGGGGCAGGGTGAGGTGTGTTACAGTAACTAGATGGGGCAGGGTGAGGTGTGTTACAGTAACTAGATGGGGCAGGGTGTGTTACAGTAACTGGATGGGGCAGGGTGTGTTACAGTAACTAGATGGGGGCAGGGTGGGGTGTGTTACAGTAACTAGATGGGGCAGGGTGTGTTACAGTAACTAGATGGGGGCAGGGTGAGGTGTGTTACAGTAACTAGGTGGGGCGTGGTGTGTTACAGTAACTAGATGGGGCAGGGTGGGGTGTGTTACAGTAACTAGATGGGGCAGGGTGGGGTGTGTTACAGTAACTAGATGGGGCAGAGTGTGTTACAGTAACTAGATGGGGCAGGGTGGGGTGTGTTACAGTAACTAGATGTGGCAGGGTGGGGTGTGTTACAGTAACTAGATGGGGCAGGGTGTGTTACAGTAACTAGATGGGGGCAGGGTGTGTTACAGTAACTAGATGGGGGCAGGGTGGGGTGTGTTACAGTAACTAGATGGGGGCAGGGTGGGGTGTGTTACAGTAACTAGATGGGGCAGGGTGGGGTGTGTTACAGCAACTAGATGGGGCAGGGTGTGTTACAGTAACTAGATGGGGCAGGGTGTGCTACAGTAACTAGATGGGGCAGGGTGTGTTACAGTAACTAGATGGGGGCAGGGTGGGGTGTGTTACAGTAACTAGATGGGTCAGGGTGGGTTACAGCAACTAGATGGGGGCAGGGTGGGGTGTGTTACAGTAACTAGATGGGGGCAGGGTGAGGTGTGTTACAGTAACTAGATGGGGCAGGGTGTGTTACAGTAACTGGATGGGGCAGGGTGTGTTACAGTAACTATATGGGGCAGGTTGTGTTACGGTAACTAGATGGGGAGAGGGTGTGTTACAGTAACTAGATGGGGCAGGGTGGGGTGTGTTACAGTAACTAGATGGGGGCGTGGTGTGTTACAGTAACTAGATGGGGCAGGGTGGGGTGTTTTACAGTAACTAGATGGGGGCAGGGTGAGGTGTGTTACAGTAACTAGATGGGGCAGCGTGAGGTGTGTTACAGTAACTAGATGGGGCAGGGTGTGTTACAGTAACTGGATGGGGCAGGGTGTGTTACAGTAACTAGATGGGGGCAGGGTGGGGTGTGTTACAGTAACTAGATGGGGCAGGGTGTGTTACAGTAACTAGATGGGGGCAGGGTGAGGTGTGTTACAGTAACTAGGTGGGGCGTGGTGTGTTACAGTAACTAGATGGGGCAGGGTGGGGTGTGTTACAGTAACTAGATGGGGCAGGGTGGGGTGTGTTACAGTAACTAGATGGGGCAGAGTGTGTTACAGTAACTAGATGGGGCAGGGTGGGTTGTGTTACAGTAACTAGATGTGGCAGGGTGTGTTACAGTAACTAGATGGGGGCAGGGTGTGTTACAGTAACTAGATGGGGGCAGGGTGGGGTGTGTTACAGTAACTAGATGGGGGCAGGGTGGGGTGTGTTACAGTAACTAGATGGGGCAGGGTGGGGTGTGTTACAGCAACTAGATGGGGCAGGGTGTGTTACAGTAACTAGATGGGGCAGGGTGGGTTGTGTTACAGTAACTAGATGGGGCAGGGTGTGTTACAGTAACTAGATGGGGGCAGGGTGTGTTACAGTAACTAGATGGGGGCAGGGTGGGGTGTGTTACAGTAACTAGATGGGGGCAGGGTGGGGTGTGTTACAGTAACTAGATGGGGCAGGGTGGGGTGTGTTACAGCAACTAGATGGGGCAGGGTGTGTTACAGTAACTAGATGGGGCAGGGTGTGCTACAGTAACTAGATGGGGCAGGGTGTGTTACAGTAACTAGATGGGGGCAGGGTGGGGTGTGTTACAGTAACTAGATGGGTCAGGGTGGGTTACAGCAACTAGATGGGGGCAGGGTGGGGTGTGTTACAGTAACTAGATGGGGGCAGGGTGAGGTGTGTTACAGTAACTAGATGGGGCAGGGTGTGTTACAGTAACTGGATGGGGCAGGGTGTGTTACAGTAACTAGATGGGGGCAGGGTGGGGTGTGTTACAGTAACTAGATGGGGCAGGGTGTGTTACAGTAACTAGATGGGGGCAGGGTGAGGTGTGTTACAGTAACTAGATGGGGCGTGGTGTGTTACAGTAACTAGATGGGGCAGGGTGGGGTGTGTTACAGTAACTAGATGGGGCAGGGTGGGGTGTGTTACAGTAACTAGATGGGGCAGAGTGTGTTACAGTAACTAGATGGGGCAGGGTGGGGTGTGTTACAGTAACTAGATGGGGCAGGGTGTGTTACAGTAACTAGATGGGGGCAGGGTGGAGTGTGTTACAGTAACTGGATGGGGCAGGGTGTGTTACAGTAACTAGATGGGGGCAGGGTGGGGTGTGTTACAGTAACTAGATGGGGGCAGGGTGGGGTGTGTTACAGTAACTAGATGGGGGCAGGGTGGGGTGTGTTACAGTAACTAGATGGGGCAGGGTGGGGTGTGTTACAGCAACTAGATGGGGCAGGGTGTGTTACAGTAACTAGATGGGGCAGGGTGGGGTGTGTTACAGTAACTAGATGGGGCAGGGTGGGGTGTGTTACAGTAACTAGATGGGGCAGAGTGTGTTACAGTAACTAGATGGGGCAGGGTGGGGTGTGTTACAGTAACTAGATGTGGCAGGGTGGGGTGTGTTACAGTAACTAGATGGGGCAGGGTGTGTTACAGTAACTAGATGGGGGCAGGGTGTGTTACAGTAACTAGATGGGGGCAGGGTGGGGTGTGTTACAGTAACTAGATGGGGGCAGGGTGGGGTGTGTTACAGTAACTAGATGGGGCAGGGTGGGGTGTGTTACAGCAACTAGATGGGGCAGGGTGTGTTACAGTAACTAGATGGGGCAGGGTGTGCTACAGTAACTAGATGGGGCAGGGTGTGTTACAGTAACTAGATGGGGGCAGGGTGGGGTGTGTTACAGTAACTAGATGGGTCAGGGTGGGTTACAGCAACTAGATGGGGGCAGGGTGGGGTGTGTTACAGTAACTAGATGGGGGCAGGGTGAGGTTTGTTACAGTAACTAGATGGGGCAGGGTGTGTTACAGTAACTGGATGGGGCAGGGTGTGTTACAGTAACTAGATGGGGGCAGGGTGGGGTGTGTTACAGTAACTAGATGGGGCAGGGTGTGTTACAGTAACTAGATGGGGGCAGGGTGAGGTGTGTTACAGTAACTAGATGGGGCGTGGTGTGTTACAGTAACTAGATGGGGCAGGGTGGGGTGTGTTACAGTAACTAGATGGGGCAGGGTGGGGTGTGTTACAGTAACTAGATGGGGCAGAGTGTGTTACAGTAACTAGATGGGGCAGGGTGGGGTGTGTTACAGTAACTAGATGGGGCAGGGTGTGTTACAGTAACTAGATGGGGGCAGGGTGGAGTGTGTTACAGTAACTGGATGGGGCAGGGTGTGTTACAGTAACTAGATGGGGGCAGGGTGGGGTGTGTTACAGTAACTAGATGGGGGCAGGGTGGGGTGTGTTACAGTAACTAGATGGGGGCAGGGTGGGGTGTGTTACAGTAACTAGATGGGGCAGGGTGGGGTGTGTTACAGCAACTAGATGGGGCAGGGTGTGTTACAGTAACTAGATGGGGCAGGGTGGGGTGTGTTACAGTAACTAGATGGGGCAGGATGTGCTACAGTAACTAGATGGGGCAGGGTGTGTTACAGTAACTAGATGGGGGCAGGGTGGGGTGTGTTACAGTAACTAGATGGGGCAGGGTGGGGTGTGTTACAGTAACTAGATGGGGCAGGGTGGGTTACAGCAACTAGATGGGGGCAGGGTGGGGTGTGTTACAGTAACTAGATGGGGGCAGGGTGAGGTGTGTTACAGTAACTAGATGGGGCAGGGTGTGTTACAGTAACTGGATGGGGCAGGGTGTGTTACAGTAACTAGATGGGGGCAGGGTGGGGTGTGTTACAGTAACTAGATGGGGCAGGGTGTGTTACAGTAACTAGATGGGGGCAGGGTGAGGTGTGTTACAGTAACTAGATGGGGCGTGGTGTGTTACAGTAACTAGATGGGGCAGGGTGGGGTGTGTTACAGTAACTAGATCGGGCAGGGTGTGTTACAGTAACTAGATGGGACAGGGTGTGTTACAGTAACTAAATGGGACAGGGTGTGTTACAGTAACTAAATGGGACAGGGTGTGATACAGTAACTAGATGGGGCAGGGTGTGTTACAGTAACTAGATGGGGCAGGGTGTGTTACAGTAACTAGATGGGGCAGGGTGGGGTGTGTTACAGTAACTAGATGGGGAGGGTGTGTTACAGTAACTAGATGGGGCAGGGTGGGGTGTGTTACAGTAACTAGATGGGGCAGGGTGTGTTACAGTAACTAGATGGGGCAGGGTGGGGTGTGTTACAGTAACTAGATGTGGGGTGTATGTGGAAATGTGTGTTGTGTGTGTGGGTTGTGTGTGTGTGAGTGGGAGGTGGGTGTGTGTGTGGGGGGTATGTGTGGTAGGTGTGTTGTGTGTGGGGTGTGTGTGTGTTGGAGGTGGGTGTGTGTGGGTGGGGGGTATGTGTGGTAGGTGTGTTGTGTGTGGGGTGTTTGTGTGTGTGGGAGGTGGGTGTGTGTGGGGGGGGTGTATGTGTAGTAGGTGTGTTTTGTGTGGGGTGGGTTTGTATGGGAAGTGTGTAGGGTGTGTGTGTATTGGGTTCATGTGGGAGGTGGGTGGGTGTGTGGGGGGGTATGTGTTGGGTGTGTGTGGGGGGGTATGTGTTAGGTGTGTGTGGGAGGTGTGTGGGGTGTGTGTGTATTCGGTGTGTGTGTATTGGGTGCATGTGGGAGGTGTGTGTGGTAGGTGTGTTGGGTGTGTTTGGGGTGGGTTTGTATGGGAGGTAGGTGGGTGTGTGTGGGGGGTATGTGTTGGGTGTGTGTGGGGTGGGTGTGTGTGGGAGGTGTGTTGGGTGTGTGTGGGGTGGGTGTGTGTGGGAGGTGTGTTGGGTGTGTGTGGGGTAGGTGTGTGTGGGAGGTGTGTTGGGTGTGTGTGGGGTGGGTGTGTGTGGGGGGTATGTGTGGGGTGTGTGTCGGAGCTGTGTGGTGTGTGTGTGTGTGTATTGGGTGTGTGTGTATTGGGTGTGTGTGCATTGGGTGTGTGTGGGAGGTGTGTGTGTTCTGTAGATAACAGTTTGTGCTGTATAACCTCACCTGATACCAGTGTGTAACTGTCACAGCAGCAGTAGTCGCTAATATTAAGGGATATGCCTATAATAAATATTATTATAGCATTGCAAGGATGTACTTTTGTATGGCTATTTATAACAAAGGGCCACAATATTATGCCTTGGTGTTTACATCTCTACGGACCTAATTACCAAATTGACACATTTCTCCAGTAAGCAGGGTTCTACAAACATGTCAATTGAAAATGTGTTTTTTTTTGTAATAAGCGTATGGCTGGACGAGGGTTGAAGTTTATTACTAAATAATAACAAAACATTGAGTTTGTAACTCGCTGTTCATTGAAAAACATGATGCAGGGAGAGGTGTGTTACAGGGTTGGGTGTGTGTGTGTGTGTGTGTGTGTGTGTGTGTGTGTGTGTGTGTGTGTGTGTGTGTGTGTGTGTGTGTGTGTGTGTGTGTGTGTTCTAATGTGGCGGCTGTGTGCCCACGTCTATGTGCGTACGTGGGTGGGCTGTGTGTGTGGGCTGAAGATCTGTTGACAGTCCAAGAGGGGTTGTTTGTGTAACGTGACAGGGGTTATCTATCTTGGCATTTCAAGTCCATAGGTCTGCAAAAATGTTTTTGTGTCATAAATGTATGGCTGAATGAGGGTTGTAATTTAATATGAAATAATAACAATACATTGAATTTGTAACGCACTGTTCATTGAAAAATAATCTCAAAGTTCTATAGTTTGTGTGTGTGTGTGTGTGTGTGTGTGTGTGTGTGTGTGTGTGTGTGTGTGTGTGTGTGTTCATACTCAGAGAAAGGTATCCCTGCCCACCAGGTAAACTGGGGATGGGTCTGGAATAAGCAGGGCTTTCTCCTATAGCAGGGCTTTAGAACGTTAGAACATTAGAACGTGCGTTGAAGATGTCGTTCCCATAGCAACGATTAAAACATTCCCAAACCAGAAACCGTGGATTGATGGCAGCATTCGCGTGAAAGTGAAAGCCCGAACCACTGCTTTTAATCAGGGCAAGGTGACCGGAAACATGACCGAATACAAACAGTGTAACTATTCCCTCCGCAAGGCAATCAAACAAGCTAAGCGTCAGTATAGAGACAAAGTAGAATCTCAATTCAACGGCTCAGACACAAGAGGTATGTGGCAGGGTCTACAGTCAATCACGGACTACAAAAAGAAAACCGGCCCAGTCACGGACCAGGATGTCTTGCTCCCAGGCAGACTAAATAACGTTTTTTGCCCGCTTTCAGGACAATACAGTGCCACTGACACGGCCCGCAACTAAAACATGCGGACTCTCCTTCACTGCAGCTGACGTGAGGAAAACATTTAAACGTGTCAACCCTCGCAAGGCTGCAGGCCCAGACGGCATCCCCAGCCGCGCCCTCAGAGCATGCCAGACCAGCTGGCTGGTGTGTTTACGGACATATTCAATCAATCCCTATCCCAGTCTGTTGTTCCCACATGCTTCAAGAGGGCCACCATTGTTCCTGTTCCCAAGAAAGCTAAGGTAACTGAGCTAAACGACTACCGCCCCGTAGCACTCACTTCCGTCATCATGAAGTGCTTTGAGAGACTAGTCAAGGACCATAATCACCTCCACCCTACCTGACACCCTAGACCCACTCCAATTTGCTTACCGCCCAAATAGGTCCACAGACGATGCAATCGCAACCAGACTGCCCTAACCCATCTGGACAAGAAGAATACCTATGTGAGAATGCTGTTCATCGACTACAGCTCGGCATTCAACACCATAGTGCCCTCCAAGCTCGTCATCAAGCTCAAGACCCTGGGTCTCGACCCCGCCCTGTGCAACTGGGTACTGGACTTCCTGACGGAACACCCCTCACAGACAAACTGAATTGGTCCACCCACACAGACAGCATCGTGAAGAAGGCGCAGCAGCGCCTCTTCAACCTCAGGAGGCTGAAGAAATTTGGCTTGTCACCAAAAGCACTCACAAACTTCTACAGATGCACAATCGAGAGCATCCTGTCGGGCTGTATCACCGCCTGGTACGGCAACTGCTCCGCCCACAACCGTAAGGCTCTCCAGAGGGTAGTGAGGTCTGCACAACGCATCACCGGGGGCAAACTACCTGCCCTCCAGGACACCTACACCACCCGATGTTACAGGAAGGCCATAAAGATCATCAAGGACAACAACCACCCGAGCCACTGCCTGTTCACCCCGCTATCATCCAGAAGGCGAGGTCAGTACAGGTGCATCAAAGCTGGGACCGAGAGACTAAAAAACAGCTTCTATCTCAAGGCCATCAGACTGTTAAACAGCCACCACTAACATTGAGTGGCTGCTGCCAACACACTGACTCAACTCCAGCCACTTTAATAATGGGAATTGATGGGAAATGA
The DNA here is from genome assembly GCF_013265735.2 of Oncorhynchus mykiss. Lineage (NCBI taxonomy): Eukaryota > Metazoa > Chordata > Actinopteri > Salmoniformes > Salmonidae > Oncorhynchus > Oncorhynchus mykiss. The sequence continues at coordinate 88,145,836 of NC_048565.1, read as the reverse complement.
TGTAAAATATATCACTAGCCACTTTAAACAATGCTACCTAATATAATGTTTACATACCCTACATTATTCATCTCATATGTATATGTATATACTGTACTCTATATCATCTACTGCATCTTTATGTAATACATGTATCACTAGCCACTTTATCTATGCCACTTTGTTTACATACTCATCTCATATGTATATACTGCACTCAATACCATCTACTGTATCTTGCCTATGCCGCTCTGTACCATCACTCATTCATATATCTTTATGTACATATTCTTTATCCCCTTACACTTGTGTCTATAAGGTAGTAGTTTTGGAATTGTTAGCTAGATTACTTGTTGGTTATTACTGCATTGTCGGAACTAGAAGCACAAGCATTTCGCTACACTCGCATTAACATCTGCTAACCATGTGTATGTGACAAATAACATTTGATTTGATTTGATTTGACATGTTACCTGGTTAGATGGTGCAGGTTAGCATGGGGACAGTTTGGAGACATATTACCTGGTTAGATGGTGCAGGTTATCATGGGGACAGTTTGGAGACAGATTACCTGGTTAGATGGTGCAGGTTAGCATGGGGACAGTTTGGAGACAGATTACCTGGTTAGATGGTGCAGGTTAGCATGGGGACAGTTTGGAGACATATTATCTGGTTAGATGGTGGGTTACCATGTGGACAGTTTGGAGACAGATTACCTGGTTAGATGGTGCAGGTTAGCATGGGGACAGTTAGGAGACATATTACCTGGTTAGATGGTGCAGGTTAGCATGGGGACAGTTTGGAGACATATTACCTGGTTAGATGGTGCAGGTTACCATGGGGATAGTTTGGAGACATATTACCTGGTTAGATGGTGCAGGTTATCATGGGGACAGTTTGGAGACATATTACCTGGTTAGATGGTGGGTTATCATGGGGACAGTTTGGAGACATATTACCTGGTTAGATGGTGGGTTAGCATGTGGACAGTTTGGAGGCACAACGGACAGTGGACTTTGTCTTTCAGACCTTTATTTACTGACAGATCACTGTGTGCAAAGACCAGTTGTGAAACACAGTCCCAGGTCCAAATGAAAGAGAGGCAGAGAGAGAGAGAGAGAGAGAGAGAGAGAGAGAGAGAGGTGGGGAGAGAGAGAGAGAGAGAGAGAGAGAGAGAGGTGGGGAGAGAGAGAGAGAGAGAGAGAGAGAGAGAGAGAGAGAGAGAGAGAGAGAGAGAGAGAGAGAGAGAGAGAGAGAGAGAGAGAGAGAGAGAGAGAGAGAGAGAGAGAGAGAGAGAGAGAGAGAGAGAGAGAGAGAGAGAGAGAGAGAGAGAGAGAGAGAGAGAGAGAGGTCAGCTAATGATTGACAGATTCCACAATAGTATAAAGGAGCCCTGCATTTCTCCATTCCTCGGCTCAATCGCTAGATCCCGTCCTCCATCCATCCCTCCTTCTCTCCATCCATCCCTCCGTCCGTGCGCCTGTCCTTTCATCATGCAGTGGTTGTCTGTCTGCAGCCTGTTGGTGCTGCTGAGTGTGTCAGCCCGGTCTCAGGCTCAGAACCAGATCTGTACCATCTTCACGGAGGCCAAGGAAGATGGATTCAAATCTTTGTGAGTAGTGCAGCCTCATGTTGCAGGAGTAGATATGCCTCATACTGCAGTAGTAGATATGCCTCATATTGCAGTAGTAGTAGATATGCCTCATATTGCAGTAGTAGATATGCCTCATATTGCAGTAGTAGATATGCCTCATATTGCAGTAGTAGATATGCCTCATATTGCAGTAGTAGATATGCCTCATATTGCAGTAGTAGATATGCCTCATACTGCAGTAGTAGATATGCCTCATACTGCAGTAGTAGATATGCCTCATATTGCAGTAGTAGATATGCCTCATATTGCAGTAGTAGATATGCCTCATACTGCAGTAGTAGTAGATATGCCTCACATTGCAGTAGTAGATATGCCTCATACTGCAGTAGTAGATATGCCTCATATTGCAGTAGTAGATATGCCTCATATTGCAGTAGTAGATATGCCTCATACTGCAGTAGTAGATATGCCTCATATTGCAGTAGTAGATATGCCTCATATTGCAGTAGTAGATATGCCTCATACTGCAGTAGTAGTAGATATGCCTCACATTGCAGTAGTAGATATGCCTCAAATTGCAGCAGTAGTTGCCATGCCTTATATTTCATTAGTAGGATGCCTCACATTGCAGTAGTAGATATGCCTCATACTGCAGTGGTAGATTTGAGGCAAATTATGTGGCTATATTGAAGCAACATCTCAAGACATCAGTCAGGAAGTTGAAGCTTGGTCACAAATGGGTCTTCCAAATGGACAATGACCCCAAGCATGCTTCCAAACTTGTGGCAAAATGGCTTAAGGACAAGGTATTGGAGTGGCCATCACAAAGCCCTGACCTCAATCCTATTGACAAGGTGTGTGCAGAACTGAAAAAAAAAGTGTGTGCAAGCAAGGAGGGCAAGGAGGCCAATCACGATCAGACGCGATTCTGAAAAGGAAGATATATTGGAGAGACAACATTAGAAAACTATGAGAATGCAGGGAAACTAAGTATAATCTGTAGAGCAGATTTTGAGAGAGCATTTCATACAGTACGCCTAGAATCTGTTTACAAGTGCCTGGATTTTTTCTACTTTATAGAATGTCTCATAAAATGGGTAGAAGTCATGTACAGTAAAAATGATAAATAACGGTTACTTCTCTGAGAATTTTGAATTGTCAAGAGGCATTAAACAAGGTTGTCCTGTGTCACCATACCTATTTATTATGGCCATGGAATTGCTTTAAAAAATCAGATCTAAATGATAACATTATTAAGGGGCAAATAAATGAAGGGATTAGAGACAAAATGATCAATGTACGCTGATGATTCTCTTTGAGTCCTCAATCTTCAACCTTGAAAGGGCCACATTGAGGACCTGGATAATAAACCCAACTATGATAAGTGATACTATGATAATACTATATTAAGGATTGGGTCTCTAAAAGATGCAAACTTTAACGTTTGGTGAAGTCGATGTGCTTGGTGTACATATCTCCGGGAAAAGTTGAGGGATCTTTGCAACTATTAACTTTGATCAAAAACAGCAAAATATATAGAATCTTGAAACTGTGGAAAACAGCCATCCGTTTACGGGAAGATTTACCCTGATAAATTCTCTAGTCATATCAAATCAAATCAAATGTATTTATATAGCCCTTCGTACATCAGCTGATATCTCAAAGTGCTGTACAGAAACCCAGCCTAAAACCCCAAACAGCAAGCAATGCAGGTGTAGAAGCACGGTGGCTAGGAAAAACTCCCTAGAAAGGCCAAAACCTAGGAAGAAACCTAGAGAGGAACCAGGCTATGTGGGGTGGCCAGTCCTCTTCTGGCTGTGCCGGGTGGAGATTATAACAGAACATGGCCAAGATGTTCAAATGTTCATAAATGACCAGCATGGTCGAATAATAATAAGGCAGAACAGTTGAAACTGGAGCAGCAGCACGGCCAGGTGGACTGGGGACAGTCGCAGTTTACATATTTATTAATGGACTTATTGACTCCAAGGGAATCATTCTTCAAATCATGCGAGAAAATAATATTTCCCTTTATTTGGAATGGCAAACCAGATCAAATTAAATGAGCATATGTACATAACAAACACCAGTTTGGAGGGTTAAAACTATTCAATATTAAGGCATTAACCTCTCTCTTAAAGCCTCCATTGTACCCCAGAAAATTCTAAATCCAAATTGGTTTTTTAGCAAGCTCCTGAGAGAGGACCGTCCTATGTTTAAGAGCTCTTTGCATTTTTGCTGATTAAAACCTTAGCTGTAAGTAGCAGTAGAAGTATTGTTGTCCGGGACGGAAGGGTAGGGAGAACAAGTATAAGAAAACATTTTTCTAGGCAAGTCAGTTAAGAACAAATTCTTCTTTACAATGACAGAAAGGTGGGTTAACTGCCTTGTTCAGGGGCAGAATGAAAGATTTGTCAGCTCGGGGATTCGATCCAGCAACCTTTCGGTTACTGGCCCAATGCTCTAACCACAAATAACAATGAGTTCAGTCAGTAAACTGCACTGTGTGTCCATGTTTTGGTTTAATGCACCATCTGACTGACTGTGCGTGCGTGTAGGATCCTTGTAGGGCTGGCTCAGAATCTTCCCGATAGTACGTTGGGTGACTTGGTGCCTCTCATCGCGGAGGCCTTAGCCATGGGCGTCAAATGCTGCTCAGACACTCCTCCAGAGGACTGCGACAGAGATGTGGTGAGAGACACCTATCATTTCATCATCCTGATCACACCTCATCATCCGTATCACACCTCATCATCCTTATCACACCTCATCATCCTTATCATACCTCATCATCCTTATCATACCTCATCAACCTTATCACACCTCATCATCCTTATCACATCTCATCCTTATCATACCTCATCAACCTTATCACACCTCATCATCCTTATCACACCTCATCATCCTTATCACACCTCATCATCCTTATCACATCTCATCATCCTTATCACACCTCATCAACTTTACATTTAACATTTGTCCAGCCTGGCCAGGGGTAGGTAGGGGACAGAAGTATGGGTAGGTATGGAGTTGGGCATTAGTGACTAATGTTTCCAGTTTCAGTCTTTCAGTTGAAACTGTTCTGATATAATAGTTGGCTAAACGGTGTACTCCTATTTGTGTGTGTGTGTGTGTGTGCGTGCGTGCGTGTGTGTGTGTGCAGGCGGACCTGTTCCAGAGTGCGGTGTGTTCCTCTGAGACCCTGGTGGAGAAGAACCATCTGAAGATGTGCTGTGAGAAGACTGCCGCTGAGAGGACACACTGCTTCCTGGACCACAAGGCCAAGGTAGAATGGACCACCCCTCCCTCTGAGCCAGGTTTCCTATCTAGGTTTCTTCCTTCTGCTTGCTCTTTGGGGTGTAGACCGGGTTACTGGAAGTCAAAAAGGCTTTATGGATACATTTGACTGATTGATTGAGTGGTTGATTGATTGATTGATTGATTGTAGATTCCTCGGGACCTGTCCCTCAAAGCTGAGCTGCCCGCTGCAGACCAGTGTGAAGACTTCAAGAAGGACCACAAGGCTTTTGTTGGGAGGTAAGTGTCCACACTCGACTTGAGACCACACCATCGACTAGAGACCACACCATCGATTAGAGACCATCGACTTGAGACCATACCATCGACTAGAGACTACACCATCGATTAGAGACCATCGACTTGAGACTACACCATTGACTAGAGACCACACCATCGACCAGAGACCACACCATCGACTAGAGATTACACCATTGACTCGAGACCATCGACTAGAGACCATACCATCGACTAGAGACCATACCATCGACTAGAGACCATCGACTTGAGACCACACCAGCTAAAATACTGTGTTAGGCCGCTGAGCAGTATGGAGTGTTTTTCTGGAATTTACTGTGTGTGTGTGTGTGTGTGTGTGTGTGTTTCAGGTTCATCTTCAAGTTCTCCAAGAGTAACACGATGCTACAACCACATGTGATCCTGGCTATCGCCAAAGCTTATGGAGAGGTTCTGACTAGCTGTTGTGGAGAGGCTGAGGCCCAGACTTGCTTCGACACCAAGGTCAGGAGGCGTCAGATCGCACCCTATTTTCTATACAGTACTCTACTTATGAGAGAATAGGGTGCCATTTTATATGCAGTCTCTCTCTCAATTCATTTCAATAATATTTATTGGCATGGACATATAAAGCACCTATATAGCCAACGTAAACATTCTCTCTCTCTCTTTTCCAGAAAGCTACTTTCCAACGCGCCGTCGGGAAACGCGTGACTGAACTCAGGGCCCTGTGCATCGTCCACAAGAAATATGGAGACCGCGTTGTCAAGGCCAAGTAGGACACGTCAATCTAAAATTCTATGGTTCTAAATTGGCTGAGAGCCAGGTGAGCCCGCCCTTGGGCCAGTCCCATTGGTTGACGCGTGTGTCTGTCTGTTCTAACAGGAAGCTGATCCAGTACAGTCAGAAGATGCCTCAGGCCTCTTTCCAGGAGATGGGAGGCATGGTAGACAAGATCGTAGCGACTGTTGCCCCCTGCTGCAGCGGAGACATGGTCACATGCATGAAGGAGAGGGTAAACTATGTCTTCTCTCTATTCCTCTCTTTTTATTGGTGGATTGCTCTTTTAGTTCCTCCTCTCTTTTAAAACTATTTCATTTCCTCTCTGTTTACCTTTTAAACTTTCACTCTGTCTCTAAACTCTCAACCTCTCTCACTCTCTCACCTCTTAGCCTCTCAGTCTCTCACCTCATCCTCTCACCTCTTAGCCTCTTACCTCTTAGCCGATCAGTCTCTCACCTCATCCTCTCACCTCTTAGCCTCTCATCCTCTCAGCCTCTCACCTCTTAGCCTCTCACTTCTTAGCCTCTCAGCTCTCACTCTCTCACCTCTTAGCCTCTCACCTCTCAGCCTCTCACCTCTTAGCCTCTCACCTCTTACTCTCACCTCTCACTCTTAGCCTCTCAGCTCTCACCTCTTAGCCTCTCACCTCTCACTCTCAGCCTCTCACTCTCAGCCTCTCACTCTCAGCCTCTCACCTCTCAGCCTCTCACCTCTCACTCTCAGCCTCTCACTCTCAGCCTCTCACCTCTCAGCCTCTCACCTCTCACTCTCAGCCTCTCACCTCTCAGCCTCTCACTCTCAGCCTCTCACCTCTCAGCCTCTCACTCTCAGCCTCTCACCTCTCACTCTCAGCCTCTCACCTCTCAGCCTCTCACATCTCACCTCTCAGCCTCTCAGCCTCTCACCTCTCACTCTCAGCCTCTCACCTCTCAGCCTCTCACTCTCAGCCTCTCACCTCTCAGCCTCTCACCTCTCAGCCTCTCACTCTCAGCCTCTCACCTCTCAGCCTCTCACCTCTCAGCCTCTCACCTCTCAGCCTCTCACCTCTCACCTCTCACTCTCAGCCTCTCACCTCTCACCTCTCACTCTCAGCCTCTCACCTCTCACCTCTCAGCCTCTTTCTATTGGATGTGTGTCTGCATATACATGTATTTGTGTCCCAGACTCTTCCTGCCTGTGTGTGTATCCCCCCAAACAGAAGGCCCTGGTGGATGAGGTGTGTGCTGATAAGAGTGTGTTGTCTCGCGCGGCGGGTCTGTCAGCATGCTGTAAGGAGGATGCAGTACACAGAGGGTCCTGTGTTGAGGCCATGAAGCCAGACTCTAAGCCAGACGGTCTGTCTGAGCACTACGACGTTCACGCTGACATAGCAGCAGTCTGCCAGACCTTTACCAAGACCCCGGATGTAGCCATGGGGAAGTATGTACACACACACACACACACACACACACACACACACACACACACACACACACACACACACACACACACACACACACACACACACACACACACACACACACACACCTGGAAAAGCTGCCTATACACACAATTCTGACTTTGTATGGGGTGTTGCTATTGGCTAAACGACTGTGTACGGTCTGTTCTGATTGGCTGTCTGACTACTGACTCTCTGTATATGGTCTGTCCTGATCGGCAGGTTGGTGTATGAGATCTCAGTGCGTCACCCTGAGTCGTCTCAGCAGGTGATTCTGAGGTTCGCCAAGGAGGCTGAGCAGGCCTTGCTCCAGTGCTGTGACAAGGAGGACCATGCAGAGTGTGTCAGAACCGCTGTATGTATTAGCCATGTGTGGTTTCCATACTAACCCCAACCCAAGACCAATTCCCTTTGGGGACAACAAAGATTTCCACACTAACCCCAACCCAAGACCAATTCCATTTGGGGACAAAAAGGAGGTGTCTTTTCTTCTCTTATCAGAAGACCTGGCTAGTTACACTATATATCAGTCTGTGATGTGTAACCTAGCTAGTTACACTATATATCAGTCTGTGATGTGTAACCTAGCTAGTTACACTATATATCTGTCTGTGATGTGTAACCTAGCTAGTTACACTATATATCAGTCTGTGATGTGTAACCTAGCTAGGTACACTATATATCAGTCTGTGATGTGTAACCTAGCTAGGTACACTATATATCTGTCTGTGATGTGTAACCTAGCTAGTTACACTATATATCAGTCTGTGATGTGTAACCTAGCTAGGTACACTATATATCTGTCTGTGATGTGTAACCTAGCTAGGTACACTATATATCAGTCTGTGATGTGTAACCTAGCTAGGTACATTATATATCAGTCTGTGATGTGTAACCTAGCTAGTTATACTATATATCAGTCTGTGATGTGTAACCTAGCTAGGTACATTATATATCAGTCTGTGATGTGTAACCTAGCTAGTTGCACTATATATCAGTCTGTGATGTGTAACCTAGCTAGGTACACTATATATCAGTCTGTGATGTGTAACCTAGCTAGGTACATTATATATCAGTCTGTGATGTGTAACCTAGCTAGGTACATTATATATCAGTCTGTGATGTGTAACCTAGCTAGTTGCACTATATATCAGTCTGTGATGTGTAACCTAGCTAGGTACACTATATATCAGTCTGTGATGTGTAACCTAGCTAGTTACACTATATATCAGTCTGTGATGTGTAACCTAGCTAGGTACACTATATATCAGTCTGTGATGTGTAACCTAGCTAGGTACATTATATATCAGTCTGTGATGTGTAACCTAGCTAGGTACATTATATATCAGTCTGTGATGTGTAACCTAGCTAGTTGCACTATATATCAGTCTGTGATGTGTAACCTAGCTAGTTATACTATATATCAGTCTGTGATGTGTAACCTAGCTAGTTACACTATATATCAGTCTGTGATGTGTAACCTTGCCTTGGCCTGAATACTTGCAGTAGCTCCCCTGAGCTAATAGCTGATGGTTGTTGGCTTTAACACAGCAGGCTAGCACTGAATTCCTAGTATTTTTAGACCATAATAATGGCCTCTGCCCTGTTATGTGGCATCATGCCAACTGTATGAACGGTTCTGTCCCCAGCTGGCAGGAAGTGATATTGATAAGAAGATCACTGATGAGACTGACTACTACAAGAAGATGTGTGCTGTTGAGACTGGCATGAACAATAACGCCTTTGAGAAGAGGTGAGGGGTCACGCTTTAACACAGAGATATTACAGTTCAGATGAGATTCATGTGGTATGAGATATTAACGGTCAGATGAGATTCATGTGGTATGAGATATTACCGTTCAGATGAGATTCATGTGGTATGAGATATTAACGGTCAGATGAGATTCATGTGGTATGAGATATTAACGGTCAGATGAGATTCATGTGGTATGAGATATTAACGGTCAGATGAGATTCATGTGGTATGAGATATTAACGGTCAGATGAGATTCATGTGGTATGAGATATTAACGGTCAGATGAGATTCATGTGGTATGAGATCTGAAACATCACACTTAGGCCTAACAACTTATGGGTGAATTGATCCTTACTTTATGGCTTACTAATCATTTATGAATGGTTTATTTTTAATACATTACTACTTAATGACTGATTAACAATCAACTCATGCTCCTCTTCCTCCTCCTCCACCTCTACCTCCTCTTCCTCCTCCTCTAACCATCCTCCTCCTACTCCTCCTCCTCCACCACATCCTACTCCTCCTCCTCCACCACATCCTACTCCTCCTCTACCACCTCCACCTCCTCCTCCTCTACCACCTCCTCCTCCTCCCACTCCACCTCCTACTCCTCCCACTCCACCTCCTACTCCTCCTCTACCACCTCCACCTCCTACTCCTCTACCACCTCCTCCTACTCCTCCTCCTCCACCACATCCTACTCCTCCTCTACCACCTCCACCTCCTCCTCCTCTACCACCTCCTCCTCCTCCCACTCCACCTCCTACTCCTCCCACTACACCTACTACTCCTCCTCCTTTACCACCTCCTCCCACTCCACCTCCTACTCCTCCTCCTCTACCACCTCCTACTCTACCCCCTCCACCTACTCCTCCTCCTCTACCACCTCCTCCCACTCCTTCTCCACCTCCACATCCTACTCCTCCTCTACCACCTCCTCCTCCTCTACCACCTCCACCTCCTCCATCTCCTCCACCTCCACATCCTCCTCCTCCTCTACCTTCTCCTCCACCTCCTCCATCTCCTCTTCCTCCTCCACCTCCTCCACGTCCTCCACCTACTCCATCTCCTCTTCCTCTACCTCCTACTCCTCCTCTACCACCTCCTCCTCCTCTACCACCTCCTCCACCTCCTCCATCTCCTCTACCACCTCCTCCACCACCTCCACCTCTACCACCTCCTCCATCTCCTCCACCTCCTCCTCTACCACCTCCTCCACCTCCTCCATCTCCTCCACTTCCTCCTCTACCACCTCCTCCACCTCCTCCATCTCCTCCACCTCCTCCTCCACCTCCTCCATCTCCTCCACCTCCTCCTCTACCACCTCCTCTACCTCCTCCATCTCCTCTACCACCTCCTCCACCACCTCCACCTCCTCTACCACCTCCTCCATCTCCTCCACCTCCTCCTCTACCACCTCCTCCACCTCCTCTACCACCTCCTCCACCTCCTCCTCCTCTACCACCTCTACCACCTCCTCCACCTCCTCCTTCAGTATGATGGTGCACTACACCAGGATAATGCCCCAGGCCTCCTTCGACCAGCTCCACATAGTGTCAGAGAGGGTGCATGATGTTCTCCATGACTGCTGCAAGGACGAGCCAGGCCACTTCATCCTGCCTTGTGCAGAGGAGAAGGTCTGACACACACACACACACACACACACACACACACACACACACATATCCTCCCTACCCCCTCCTTCCACTACCCCCTCCCTCCACTACCCCCTCCTTCCACTACCCCCTCCCTCCACTACCCCCTCCCTACCTTTCCCTCCACTACCCCCTCCCTCCACTACACCCTCTTTCCCTCCACTACACCCTCTTTCCCTCCACTACATCCTCCCTACCTTATCCTCCACTACCCCCTCCCTCCACTACCCCCTCCCTCCACGTCTCTCTAGATATGTCACATCCTCTCATATTAAATCACTCTGCTCTTCCCAGTGTTGACCCCTCCCCTTTCTGTTTCTGTCACCACAGCTGACCAACACCATATACTCTACTGTACTCTGCTGTACTCTACTCTACTCTCCTGTACTCTACTGTACTCTACTCTACTGTACTGTACTGTAATCTACTGTACTCTACTGTACTGTAATCTACTGTACTCTACTGTAATCTACTGTACTCTACTCTACTGTACTCTACTGTACTGTACTGTAATCTACTGTACTCTATTGTACTGTAATCTACTGTACTCTACTCTACTGTAATCTACTGTACTATACTGTACTCTACTGTACTCTCCTGTACTGTACTGTACTCTACTCTACTGTACTGCCCTCTACTGTACTGTGCTCTACTCTACTGTACTCTACTGTACTGTAATCTACTGTACTCTACTGTAATCTACTGTACTCTACTCTACTGTACTCTACTGTACTGTACTGTAATCTACTGTACTCTACTCTACTGTAATCTACTGTACTATACTGTACTCTACTGTCCTCTACTGTACTGTGCTCTTCTCTACTCTACTGTACTGTGCTCTACTCTGCATTACCCATGTGTCCTCTACTGTACTGTGCTCTACTGTCCTCTACTGTACTGTGCTCTTCTCTACTCTACTGTACTGTCCTCTACTCTACTCTGCATTACCCATGTGTCCTCTACTCTACTCTGCATTACCCATGTGTCCTCTACTCTACTCTGCATTACCCATGTGTCCTCTACTCTACTCTGCATTACCCATGTGTCCTCTCCTCTACGCTGCATTACCCATGTGTCCTCTCCTCTACTCTGCATTACCCATGTGTCCTCTACTCTACTCTGCATTACCCATGTGTCCTCTACTCTACTCTGCATTACCCATGTGTCCTCTACTCTACTCTGCATTACCCATGTGTCCTCTCCTCTACTCTGCATTACCAATGTGTCCTCTCCTCTACTCTACTCTGCATTACCCATGTGTCCTCTCCTCTACGCTGCATTACCCATGTGTCCTCTTCTCTACTCTGCATTACCCATGTGTCCTCTCCTCTACTCTGCATTACCCATGTGTCCTCTCCTCTACTCTGCATTACCCATGTGTCCTCTCCTCTACTCTGCATTACCCATGTGTCCTCTACTCTATTCTGCATTACCCATGTGTCCTCTCCTCTACTCTGCATTACCCATGTGTCCTCTCCTCTACTCTGCATTACCCATGTGTCCTCTCCTCTACTCTGCATTACCCATGTGTCCTCTCCTCTACGCTGCATTACCCATGTGTCCTCTCCTCTACTCTGCATTACCCATGTGTCCTCTACTCTACTCTGCATTACCCATGTGTCCTCTACTCTACCCTGCATTACCCATGTGTCCTCTACTCTACTCTGCATTACCCATGTGTCCTCTACTCTACTCTGCATTACCCATGTGTCCTCTCCACAGCTGACCGATGCCATCGACGCCACATGTGAGGACTACGACCCCTCCAGCATTAACCCCCGCATCGCCCACTGCTGCAACCAGTCCTACTCCATGAGGAGACCCTGTATCCTGGCCATCCAGCCTGACACGGAGTTCATGCCCCCAGAGCTGGATGCCAGCAACTTCCACATGGGCCCTGAGCTCTGCACCAAGGACAGCAAGGAGCTGCTGCTCTCTGGGAAGAAGTGAGATATATTACCAACGCACTGTGAATAAACACGTGGGCACAAATTAAACACACGTAGGCATGAAACTAACACACACACACACACACGAGCTCACACATACACACACTCCAACAACAACAAAAATTAATGTGTGTGTGTGTGTGTGTGTGTGTGTGGTGTGTGTGTGTGTGTGTGTGTGTGCGGTGTGTGTGTGTGTGTGTGTGTGTGTGGTGTGTGGTGTGTGTGTGTGTGTGTGTGTGTGTGTGTGTGCGGTGTGTGTGTGTGTGCGGTGTGTGTGTGTGTGTGTGTGTGTGTGTGTGTGTGTGTGTGTCTCCTCAGACTACTGTATGGTGTGGTCAGACATAAGACCACCATCACTGAGGAGCAGCTGAAGTCCATCTCTACTAAATATCACAGTATGAAGGAGAAGTGCTGTGCTGCTGAGGACCAAGCAGCATGCTTCACTGAGGAGGTAAACACTCACCGCTCAACACGGTTCAAACCCTTTCATCCTTATTGAGGAATACATCACTCAAAACACCATTTTACCTTAAGACTGTTTGTGTGACTGTTTATGTTCAGAACAGTAGAGAGAGAACATCATGTTTCATTAAGAGAGGTGATACAGAACAGTAGAGAGAACATCATGTTTCATTAAGAGAGGTGGTACAGAACAGTAGAGAGAGAACATCATGTTTCATTAAGAGAGGTGGTACAGAACAGTAGAGAGAACATCATGTTTCATTAAGAGAGGTGATACAGAACAGTAAAGAGAGAACATCATGTTTCATTAAGAGAGGTGGTACAGAACAGTAAAGAGAGAACATCATGTTTCATTAAGAGAGGTGGTACAGAACAGTAGAGAGAGAACATCATGTTTCATTAAGAGAGGTGGTACAGAACAGTAGAGAGAGAACATCATGTCTCATTAAGAGAGGTGATACAGAACAGTAGAGAGAACATCATGTTTCATTAAGAGAGGTGATACAGAACAGTAGAGAGAACATCATGTTTCATTAAGAGAGGTGGTACAGAACAGTAGAGAGAGAACATCATGTCTCATTAAGAGAGGTGATACAGAACAGTAGAGAGAGAACATCATGTTTCATTAAGAGAGGTGGTACAGAACAGTAGAGAGAGAACATCATGTTTCATTAAGAGAGGTGGTACAGAACAGTAGAGAGAACATCATGTCTCATTAAGAGAGGTGGTACAGAACAGTAGAGAGAGAACATCATGTTTCATTAAGAGAGGTGATACAGAACAGTAGAGAGAACATCATGTTTCATTAAGAGAGGTGGTACAGAACAGTAGAGAGAGAACATCATGTTTCATTAAGAGAGGTGGTACAGAACAGTAGAGAGAGAACATCATGTTTCATTAAGAGAGGTGATACAGAACAGTAGAGAGAGAACATCATGTTTCATTAAGAGAGGTGGTACAGAACAGTAGAGAGAGAACATCATGTTTCATTAAGAGAGGTGGTACAGAACAGTAAAGAGAGAACATTAATTGATTCTAACAACTGATCACCTTGTTTTCTCCTACAGGCACCCAAGCTGGTTGCTGAGAGTGCAGAGCTGGTCAAGGCTTAAGATAGAATTGTGATGATTTTAATTTCAAAAGATGAACTGATGATTTAAAAAAAATAAAAATAATAAAGGTTCTGTCTGTATCGATCCATCTACCTCCCCAGCCTACATTTACACCATGGTGACCTCATCCTCCTATCCACAACGTCTTGTCATCCACTCATAAGTCTGTCTATCAGTGATCTGTGATCGACTCATAAGTCTGTCTATCAGTGATCTGTGATTGACTCATAAGTCTGTCTATCAGTGATCTGTGATTGACTCATAAGTCTGTCTATCAGTGATCTGTGATTGACTCATAAGTCTGTCTATCAGTGATCTGTGATTGACTCATAAGTCTGTCTATCAGTGATCTGTGATTGACTCATAAGTCTGTCTATCAGTGATCTGTGATTGACTCATAAGCCTTACAGCCTACCCTCATCAAACCTCTATCTGGGATGAATCACGCCGCTGGTTAATTTCTGATAGACATGAATGACTCCTGTCAATCAAATACACATGAATAACTGAATAAAGTCATGTTTATCAACTGTATTACTGCCGTGGATATTTATTAATTATGTGTTCGGAGGATTCTCAAGACTTTAATACTTGTCCATGCGTTAGTTTCTTTATGACTACATCACAATTTTAAACCCATGAGTTTTCTTACAACTGTTTATGAATTATTTTGTGTCTTCACATTGTGTTTTATTAACAGTTGATGAACTAAGTATAAATCCTTCATAAACCCTTTATGAAGGCAACGTTAATGGAAAGAGTTGCACATTTTTTTTTTGTTCAGAAATTCTTAGCTTTCTCTCTCTCTCTCTCCATGGCTCCCTCCTCACTAAAAGAGAAACATATTGACACATTTCATCTGAATAATTCACAACGCAATAAATAAAAGTAGTGATGAAGTCAATCTCTCCTTCAATTTAAACCAGGAGAGATAAACATGCATATTATTAATATTAGCTCTCTGTGTTCTGAGACAATTGCAATTTTCCTAAGTCCTTTTTTGTGGCACCTGACCAAACGACTGAACAGTAGTCAAGGTGCAACAAATCTAGGGCCTGTAGGACCTGCCTTGTTGATAGTGTTGTTAAGAAGGTAGAAACTAGGGCCTGTAGGACCTGCCTTGTTGATAGTGTTGTTAAGAAGGTAGAAACTAGGGCCTGTAGGACCTGCCTTGTTGATAGTGTTGTTAAGAAGGTAGAAACTAGGGCCTGTAGGACCTGCCTTGTTGATAGTGTTGTTAAGAAGGTAGAAACTAGGGCCTGTAGGACCTGCCTTGTTGATAGTGTTGTTAAGAAGGTAGAAACTAGGGCCTGTAGGACCTGCCTTGTTGATAGTGCTGTTAAGAAGGTAGAATCTAGGGCCTGTAGGACCTGCCTTGTTGATAGTGTTGTTAAGAAGGTAGAAACTAGGGCCTGTAGGACCTGCCTTGTTGATAGTGTTGTTAAGAAGGTAGAATCTAGGGCCTGTAGGACCTGCCTTGTTGATAGTGTTGTTAAGAAGGTAGAAACTAGGGCCTGTAGGACCTGCCTTGTTGATAGTGTTGTTAAGAAGGTAGAAACTAGGGCCTGTAGGACCTGCCTTGTTGATAGTGTTGTTAAGAAGGTAGAAACTAGGGCCTGTAGGACCTGCCTTGTTGATAGTGTTGTTAAGAAGGTAGAAACTAGGGCCTGTAGGACCTGCCTTGTTGATAGTGTTGTTAAGAAGGTAGAATCTAGGGCCTGTAGGACCTGCCTTGTTGATAGTGTTGTTAAGAAGGTAGAAACTAGGGCCTGTAGGACCTGCCTTGTTGATAGTGCTGTTAAGAAGGTAGAATCTAGGGCCTGTAGGACCTGCCTTGTTGATAGTGTTGTTAAGAAGGTAGAAACTAGGGCCTGTAGGACCTGCCTTGTTGATAGTGTTGTTAAGAAGGTAGAATCTAGGGCCTGTAGGACCTGCCTTGTTGATAGTGTTGTTAAGAAGGTAGAAACTAGGGCCTGTAGGACCTGCCTTGTTGATAGTGTTGTTAAGAAGGTAGAAACTAGGGCCTGTAGGACCTGCCTTGTTGATAGTGTTGTTAAGAAGGTAGAAACTAGGGCCTGTAGGACCTGCCTTGTTGATAGTGTTGTTAAGAAGGTAGAAACTAGGGCCTGTAGGACCTGCCTTGTTGATAGTGTTGTTAAGAAGGTAGAAACTAGGGCCTGTAGGACCTGCCTTGTTGATAGTGTTGTTAAGAAGGTAGAAACTAGGGCCTGTAGGACCTGCCTTGTTGATAGTGTTGTTAAGAAGGTAGAGCAGCGCTTTAATATAGACAGACTTCTCTCCATCCTAGATACTGTTGTATCAATATGTTTTGACCATGACAGTTTACAATCTAACATTTCAACTTGCTCAATTTCCAAATTTAAGTCGAGGTTTAGGGTTTAGTGAATGTTTTGTTCCAAATACAGATGCTTTCAGTTTAAGAAATATTTAGGGCCAATTTATTCCTTGCCACCCATTCTGAAACTAACTGCAGCTCTTTGTTGAGTGTTGCAGTTATTTCAGTCGCTGTAGTAACTGACGTGTATAGTGTTGAGTCATCCGCATACATAGAAACTCTGGCTTTACTCAAAGTCAGTGGCATGTCGTTAGTAAAAATAGAAAAAAGAAAAGGGCCTAAACAGCTACCCTGGGGAACTCCTGATTCTAATTGGATGATATTTGAGAGGCTTCCATTAAAGAACACCCTCTGTGTTCTGTTGGACAAGTAACTCTTTATCCACATTATAGCCGGGGATGTAAAGCCATAACACATACGTTTTTCCAGCAGCAGACTATGATCAATAATGTGAAAAAGCTTCACTGAAGTCTAACAAGACAGCCCCCACAATAATTTTATCATCAATATCTCTCAGCCAATCATCCGTCATGTCCATTAACAGTGACTGGAGTCAGGAACCCAGGGCCGGCCCACTCATTAGACAGGATTACACAGCTGCCTCTGCCAACCCTGTCCATTAACAGTACCCTCGTAAAACTGACTATTCTACCAATCTTCGACTTCGGCGACGTCATTTACAAAATAGCCTCCAACACTCTACTCAGCAAACTGGATGCAGTCTATCACAGTGCCATCCGTTTTGTCACCAAAGCACTATATACTACCCACCACTGCGACCTATATGCTCTCGTTGGCTGGCCCTCGCTACATATTCGTCGCTAAACCCACTGGCTCCAGGTCATCTATAAGTCTTTGCTAGGTAAAGCTCTGCCTTATCTCAGCTCACTGGTCACCATAACAACACCCACCCGTAGCACGCGCTCCAGCAGGTATATCTCACTGGTCATCCCCAAAGCCAACACCCACTTTGGCCGCCTTTCCTTCCAGTTCTCTGCTGCCAGTGACTGGAATGAATTGCAAAAATCGCTGAAGTTGGAGACCTATATCTCCCTCACTAACTTTAAGCATCAGCCATCTGAGCAGCTTACCGATCGCTGCAGCTGTACATAGTCCATCTGTAAATAGCCCACCCAACTACCTACCTCATCCCCATATTGTTTTTATTGACTTTTTTGCTCTTTTGCACACCAGTATTTCAACTTGCACATCATCATATGCACATCCATCACTTCAGTGTTAATTTGCTAAATTGTAATTACTTCGCTACTACGGCCTATTTATTGCCTTTACCTCCTTACTCCATTTTCACACACTGTATATAGATTTTATATTGTGTTATCGACTCTACGTTTGTTTATTCCATGTGTAACTGTGTTGTTGTTGTTGTTTGTGTCGCACTGCTTTTCTTTATCTTGGCCAGGTCACAGTTGCAAATGAGAACTTGTTCTCAACTGGCCTCCCTGGTTAAATAAAAAACAGTGACTGGAGTCAGGAACCCAGGGCCGGCCCGCTCACTAGACAGGATTACACAGACCGTCTATGGCGGCATGTTGACGAGGGCGGCAAATTTCATGCAACACTGTAGGCCAGGGATGGGCAACTCCTATCCCCTGGGGCCTGATTGGTGTCACAATAACACATCTGACTCCAGTAATCAACTAATCATGATCTTCAGTTTAGAATGTAATTAGTTTCATCAGTTGTGTTGATTGGGGATGGGGGGGGGGGGGGGGGGGGGGGTGACATCTCTCTGGCCCCTGAGGACTGGAATTGCCCCTCTCTGCTGTGGGCTACACCTCAGGCATTTTTTGGGCCCGGACTGGACTTGATTTCCACATCCACGGACTTTGTTTTTAAGTCGAGTCTGGACCAAATCTGAACCAATTATAGACGTCTATGTTTGGTTCAGATTTGATCAGGTCTGGACCAGCATTTATTTGGCCCAAACCAGGGGTGTCGCTTGACATTCAGAACATCCGGGGCTCAACCCTGAAGACCTGGGGCCAACTCCGGGTGGGAGGGGGTTGATCTCTGCGCGGCCCGAAATGAAGCAACCCACACTCTTGGCCTGGCACCCTAGCAGTGAACATGTTTCATATCTCACTGCTGTCTTCCATGCACTGTGTTCTCCTGAAGTCAAATAATCAACACTTGTTCATATTAATTCAATAGATCGTGGTCAGTAAACCCATGGAATATGGTGTTAATAAAATGTATATACAAATATATTAGCAAGTACAAATTACAAGTGCATAACTATATTGTAATTTTCCATTAAGAATAATTGTTGTAAAAAGTATTTGTATCATTTTGTTGCAATGTTTTCATTAACCATGTCCAATATTTTATTGGCAAAATAAAGAAAAAGCCTCATGTTGATGTTGGTCACATCACTGCTAACTAACGTGAGCTAGTCAATGCTGCGCACACTGTGCAGTTCCAAAACCATCCAACGGGTGGCAGCCTAGACCACAAATTAATGTTTTGCATTAAATAATGTTGTAGTTAGGTGCAATATAGCAGGATTGGGATTGTAGGCTGCCAACCTTGATTATGATGGAATTGTATAAACTCAGATTAGCAGAAGGCATGGAATATAACTGTAGAGTGTGTGTGTGGGGGGGGGGGGGGGGGGTTAGTTAGTGATACTTGTTGGTTAGTTAGTGATACTTGTTGGCTAGTTAGTGATACTTGTTGGTTAGTTAGTGATACTTGTTGGTTAGTTAGTGATACTTGTTAGTTAGTTAGTGATACTTGTTTGTTAGTTAGTGATACTTGTTGGTTAGTTAGTGATACGTGTTGGTTAGTTAGTGATACATGTTGGTTAGTCAGTGATACATGTTGGTTAGTCAGTGATACACGTTGGTTAGTTAGTGATACTTGTTGGTTAGTCAGTGAGACTTGTCGAATGGTGAACAGAGCTCCAAAAATTGGATTCAGTGTCCAGATAGCTAATCAATTACTGTCAAAACCCTGCTCATAAAATTGGCTAGGTAGCTAATGTTAGCAGCACTGCTAGCTGGACTGTGTAGTCCCTAACATTCCGCTTTGACATTGCTCATCCAAATATTTATATATTCTTAATTACATTCCTTGACTTTAGATTGTGTGTATTGTTAGATATTACTGCACGGTTGGTGCTATAAACACAAGCATTTTGCTAAACACATGTATGTATGTGACAAATAAAATTTGATTTGATATAGTTTAATGTTATCTGTCAGTACGGTTTTGAGTCAACATGTTGAAATGTAAATTATTCTAATCTGGTTTACTGTGAGGTCAATAACTCTGAATAGCATCAACATGGGCTAACAAAATGTGTTTACAGTAGTAGCAAGAGAACACAGTTTACCTCCAGTTCTCCATCTTTGCGCTCTCTCCCTCAGAGAACGAACAGTCGCGTGCGCGTGCCGACATTTCTTTGGATGAATCAGAAATGTCTTGGAAAACCACTTTGACTCCGCCTCCTAAAGTGCCACCTTACACAGAAATGCTGCTTTTAGCCAGCACTAAAAAGGGCAGGACAGGTTCATTCATGATTGGAGTATTCATTGCAGTGTGAAATACAGTGTAGACTCGTTGGTTTTACACCATCCCAGCAGGGAAAAAGACTCTCAGGGCTGAGACAAAATCATTCGGGGCTAAACACCCGAAATCCCAGGTCTGGTGACT
>NC_048565.1:88100537-88120537 GCF_013265735.2 Oncorhynchus mykiss | reverse complement strand
ACTAAGCTATATGGAATAGTAAGGTATATGGAATACTAAACTATATGAAATACTAAACTATATGGAATACTAAACTATATGGAATACTAAACTATATGGAATACTAAACTATATGGAATACTAAACTATATGGAATACTAAACTATATGGAATACTAAACTATATGGAATACTAAGCTATATGGAATACTAAACTATATGGAATACTAAACTATATGGAATAGTAAGGTATATGGAATACTAAGGTATATGGAATACTAAACTATATGGAATACTAAACTATATGAAATACTAAACTATATGGAATACTAAACTATATGGAATACTAAACTATATGGAATACTAAACTATATGGAATACTAAACTATATGGAATACTAAACTATATGGAATACTAAACTATATGGAATACTAAACTATATGGAATACTAAACTATATGGAATACTAAACTATATGGAATACTAAACTATATGGAATACTAAACTATATGGAATACTAAACTATATGGAATACTAAACTATATGGAATACTAAACTATATGGAATACTAAACTATATGGAATACTAAACTATATGGAATACTAAGGTATATAGAATACTAAACTATATGAAATACTAAGCTATATGGAATACTAAACTATATGGAATACTAAACTATATGGAATACTAAACTATATGGAATACTAAGGTATATAGAATACTAAACTATATGGAATACTAAACTATATAGAATACTAAACTATATGGAATACTAAACTATATGGAATAGTAAGGTATATGGAATACTAAGGTATATGGAATACTAAACTATATGGAATACTAAACTATATGGAATACTAAGCTATATGGAATACTAAGCTATATGGAATACTAAACTATATGGAATACTAAACTATATGGAATACTAAGGTATATGGAATACTAAACTATATGGAATACTAAACTATATGGAATACTAAACTATATGGAATACTAAGCTATATGGAATACTAAACTATATGGAATACTAAACTATATGGAATACTAAACTATATAGAATACTAAACTATATGAAATACTAAGCTATATGGAATACTAAACTATATGGAATACTAAGGTATATGGAATACTAAACTATATAGAATACTAAGCTATATGGAATACTAAACTATATGGAATACTAAACTATATGGAATACTAAGCTATATAGAATACTAAACTATATAGAATACTAAGCTATATAGAATACTAAACTATATAGAATACTAAACTATATGAAATACTAAACTATATAGAATACTAAACTATATAGAATACTAAACTATATGGAATACTAAACTATATGGAATAGTAAGGTATATGGAATACTAAGCTATATGGAATACTAAGGTATATGGAATACTAAACTATATGGAATACTAAGCTATATGGAATACTAAGCTATATGGAATACTAAACTATATGGAATACTAAGCTATATGGAATACTAAACTATATGGAATACTAAACTATATGGAATACTAAGCTATATGGAATACTAAACTATATGGAATACTAAGGTATATGGAATACTAAACTATATGGAATACTAAACTATATGGAATACTAAACTATATGGAATACTAAACTATATGGAATACTAAGCTATATGGAATACTAAACTATATGGAATACTAAGCTATATGGAATACTAAACTATATGGAATACTAAGGTATATGGAATACTAAACTATATGGAATACTAAACTATATGGAATACTAAACTATATGGAATACTAAACTATATGGAATACTAAACTATATGGAATACTAAGCTATATGGAATACTAAACTATATGGAATACTAAACTATATGAAATACTAAGCTATATGGAATACTAAACTATATGGAATACTAAGGTATATGGAATAGTAAGGTATATGGAATACTAAACTATATGGAATACTAAGGTATATGGAATAGTAAGGTATATGGAATAGTAAGGTATATGGAATACTAAACTATATGGAATACTAAACTACAGTGGGGCAAATAAAGTATTTAGTCAGCCACCAATTGTGCAAGTTCTCCCACTTAAAAAGATGTAGAGAGGCCTGTAATTTTCATCATAGGTACACTTCAACTATGACAGACAAAATGAGAAAAAAAATCGAGAAAATCACATTGTAGGATTATTAATGAATTTATTTGCAAATTAAGGTGGAAAATATTTTTGGGGGGGTTGGTCTAACTCAATATTAGGAAAGGGGTTCTTAATGTTTGGTATACTCAAGGTATAGTAATGGTACTGTATATATAATTTAACAGACACTTTTATTCAAAGCGACTAACAGTCGTTTGTGTATAAATGTTTCATATGGGTGGTCCCGGGAATCTAACCCATTATCCTGGCCTTGCAAGCACCATGCTGTACCAACTGAGCTACAGGGGACCATATCTAACCCTCTCTCCCTGTGTTGTTGTCCAGTGGCCGAGCCCAGTGTTCAGATCTTTGAGCAGCCCAAACAGAGGGGCATGCGCTTCAGGTACAAGTGCGAAGGCCGCTCTGCAGGCAGCATCCCTGGAGAGAGGAGCTCTGACAACAACAGGTCATACCCCACTATACAGGTAAGCAAATAATATCATAGTCATATGCCATTTAACAGAAACTTTTATCTGACTTACAGTCATGTGTGCGTACATTTTACATACGGTCCTGGGAATTGAACCTACTGTCCTACTGTAGTTATATACTACATAGTGTTGAACGATTAACCGAATATTCGGGGGGGCGCGGTTATTAAAAAAAGAGATCGGTTCAATTACTTGAATTCCATTTAGTCCAACGCGTCGTTTCTCTGGAGAGAAATCAAATCAAGAACTATATGGGACGCTGGGCTGAAGGGAGTTGTAGTTTTCATGAAGCAAATATTCAACCTAGTTCAGCGCAGGGACTGCGTAATTACTACAATGACCAGAATCCATTGCGCCTGTTCTTTTCCGGCTCTGACACAGATGGATACACTTTTATGCCTGCTAAGTTAGGTTAGATACACACAGACCGCATACGCCATCGCATGAGAGAGGAATGTACACAACACAACGATGAGATAGAGTGGGATAGAGAGTTCATGAAAGTATGCCTTATCTACTTTGAAGAGCTAGTAGTGAAAGGATTTTGTCAGACAACTCGGCAGCATACTTAAGCAGGCTAGCCTAGCTAAACAGGATGACTACAGACAGCTCTGCAGTATATTTAGACAGGTTAGCCTAGCTAAACAGGATGACTACAGACAGCTCTGCAGTATATTTAGGCAGGTTAGCCTAGCTAAACAGGATGACTACAGACAGCTCTGCAGTATATTTAGGCAGGTTAGCCTAGCTAAACAGGATGACTACAGACAGCTCTGCAGTATATTTAGGCAGGTTAGCCTAGCTAAACAGGATGACTACAGACAGCTCTGCAGTATATTTAGGCAGGTTAGCCTAGCTAAACAGGATGACTACAGACAGCTCTGCAGTATATTTAGGCAGGTTAGTCTAGCTAAACAGGATGACTACAGACAGCTCTGCAGTATATTTAGGCAGGTTAGCCTAGCTAAACAGGATGACTACAGACAGCTCTGCAGTATATTTAGACAGGTTAGCCTAGCTAAACAGGATGACTACAGACAGCTCTGCAGTATATTTAGGCAGGTTAGCCTAGCTAAACAGGATGACTACAGACAGCTCTGCAGTATATTTAGGCAGGTTAGCCTAGCTAAACAGGATGACGACAGTACAGTATGGAGAGAACATAACATTAGATGGCCTGGCTGACACTGTTACTGCCTGAGATGAGATGATGACTAATACTACAGTATATCCATCTCAGCACTAATACTACAGTATATCCATCTCAACACTAATACTACAGTACCAGTATATCCATCTCAACACTAATACTACAGTATATCCATCTCAACACTAATACTACAGTACCAGTATATCCATCTCAACACTAATACTACAGTATATCCATCTCAACACTAATACTACAGTACCAGTATATCCATCTCAACACTAATACTACAGTATATCCATCTCAGCACTAATACTACAGTATATCCATCTCAACACTAATACTACAGTACCAGTATATCCATCTCAACACTAATACTACAGTATATCCATCTCAACACTAATACTACAGTATATCCATCTCAACACTAATACTACAGTACCAGTATATCCATCTCAACACTAATACTACAGTATATCCATCTCAACACTAATACTACAGTACCAGTATATCCATCTCAACACTAATACTACAGTATATCCATCTCAGCACTAATACTACAGTATATCCATCTCAACACTAATACTACAGTATATCCATCTCAACACTAATACTACAGTATATCCATCTCAACACTAATACTACAGTACCAGTATATCCACCCCAGCATTAATACTACAGTATATCCATCTCAACACTAATACTACAGTATATCCATCTCAACACAAATACTACAGTATATCCACCTCAGCATTAATACTACAGTATATCCATCTCAACACTAATACTACAGTATATCCATCTCAACACTAATACTACAGTATATCCATCTCAACACTAATACTACAGTATATCCATCTCAACACAAATACTACAGTATATCCACCTCAGCATTAATACTACAGTATATCCATCTCAACACTAATACTACAGTATATCCACCTCAACACTAATACATACTACAGTATATCCATCTCAACACTAATACTACAGTACCAGTATATCCATCTCAACACTAATACTACAGTATATCCATCTCAACACTAATACTACAGTACCAGTATATCCATCTCAACACTAATACATACTACAGTATATCCATGTCAACACTAATACTACAGTATATCCATCTCAACACTAATACTACAGTACCAGTATATCCATCTCAACACTAATACATACTACTGTATATCCACCTCAACACTAATACTACAGTACCAGTACATCCATCTCAACACTAATACTACAGTATATCCATGTCAACACTAATACTACAGTATATCCATCTCAACACTAATACTACAGTATATCCATCTCAACACTAATACTACAGTACCAGTATATCCATCTCAACACTAATACTACAGTATATCCATGTCAACACTAATACTACAGTATATCCATCTCAACACTAATACTACAGTACCAGTATATCCATCTCAACACTAATACTGCAGTATATCCATGTCAGCACTAATACTACAGTACCAGTATATCCATCTCAACACTAATACTACAGTACCAGTATATCCATCTCAACACTAATACTACAGTATGTCCATGTCAACACTAATACTACAGTATATCCATCTCAACACTAATACTACAGTATATCCATCTCAACACTAATACTACTGTATATCCATCTCAACACTAATACTACAGTATATCCATCTCAACACTAATACTACAGTATATCCATCTCAACACTAATACTACAGTATATCCATCTCAACACAAATACTACAGTATATCCACCTCAGCATTAATACTACAGTATATCCATCTCAACACTAATACTACAGTATATCCACCTCAACACTAATACATACTACAGTATATCCATCTCAACACTAATACTACAGTACCAGTATATCCATCTCAACACTAATACATACTACAGTATATCCATCTCAACACTAATACTACAGTATATCCATCTCAACACTAATACTACTGTATATCCATCTCAACACTAATACTACAGTATATCCATCTCAACACTAATACTACAGTATATCCATCTCAACACAAATACTACAGTATATCCACCTCAGCATTAATACTACAGTATATCCATCTCAACACTAATACTACAGTATATCCACCTCAACACTAATACATACTACAGTATATCCATCTCAACACTAATACTACAGTACCAGTATATCCATCTCAACACTAATACTACAGTATATCCATCTCAACACTAATACTACAGTATATCCATCTCAACACTAATACTACAGTATATCCATCTCAACACAAATACTACAGTATATCCACCTCAGCATTAATACTACAGTATATCCACCTCAGCATTAATACTACAGTATATCCATCTCAACACTAATACTACAGTATATCCACCTCAACACTAATACATACTACAGTATATCCATCTCAACACTAATACTACAGTACCAGTATATCCATCTCAACACTAATACATACTACAGTATATCCATCTCAACACTAATACTACAGTACCAGTATATCCATCTCAACACTAATACTACAGTACCAGTATATCCATCTCAACACTAATACTACAGTACCAGTATATCCATCTCAACACTAATACTACAGTATATCCATGTCAACACTAATACTACAGTATATCCATCTCAACACTAATACTACAGTACCAGTATATCCATCTCAACACTAATACTACAGTATATCCATCTCAACACTAATACTACAGTATATCCATCTCAACACTAATACTACAGTATATCCATCTCAACACTAATACTACAGTATATCCACCTCAACACTAATACTACAGTACCAGTATATCCATCTCAACACTAATACATACTACAGTATATCCACCTCAGCACTAATACTACAGTATATCCATCTCAACACTAATACTACAGTATATCCATCTCAACACTAATACTACAGTATATCCATCTCAACACTAATACTACAGTATATCCATCTCAACACTAATACTACAGTATATCCATCTCAACACTAATACTACAGTATATCCACCTCAACACGAATACTACAGTATATCCATCTCAACACTAATACTACAGTATATCCACCTCAGCACTAATACATACTACAGTATATCCATCTCAACACTAATACTACAGTATATCCATCTCAGCACTAATACTACAGTATATCCATCTCAACACTAATACTACAGTATATCCATCTCAGCACTAATACTACAGTATATCCATCTCAACACTAATACTACAGTATATCCATCTCAACACTAATACTACAGTATATCCATCTCAACACTAATACTACAGTATATCCATCTCAACACTAATACTACAGTATATCCATCTCAACACTAATACTACAGTATATCCATCTCAACACTAATACTACAGTATATCCATCTCAACACTAATACTACAGTATATCCATCTCAACACTAATACTACAGTATATCCATCTCAACACTAATACTACAGTATATCCATCTCAACACTAATACTACAATACCAGTATATCCATCTCAACACTAATACTACAGTACCAGTATATCCATCTCAACACTAATACTACAGTATATCCATCTCAACACTAATACTACAGTATATCCATCTCAACACTAATACCACAGTATATCCATCTCAGCACTAATACAACAGTATATCCATCTCAACACTAATACTACAGTATATCCATCTCAACACTAATACTACAGTATATCCATCTCAACACTAATATTACAGTATATCCATCTCAACACTAATACTACAGTATATCCACCTCAGCACTAATACTACAGTATATCCATCTCAGCACTAATACTACAGTATATCCATCTCAACTATTAATACATACTACAGTATATCCACCTCAACACTAATACTACAGTACCAGTATATCCATCTCAACACTAATACTACAGTATATCCATCTCAACACTAATACTACAGTATATCCATCTCAGCACTAATACTACAGTATATCCATCTCAACACTAATACATACTACAGTATATCCACCTCAACACTAATACTACAGTATATCCATCTCAACACTAATACTACAGTATATCCATCTCAACACTAATACATACTACAGTATATCCACCTCAACACTAATACTACAGTACCAGTATATCCATCTCAACACTAATACTACAGTATATCCATCTCAACACTAATACTACAGTATATCCATCTCAACACTAATACTACAGTATATCCATCTCAACACTAATACTACAGTATATCCACCTCAACACTAATACTACAGTATATCCATCTCAACACTAATACTACAGTATATCCACCTCAACACTAATACTACAGTATATCCATCTCAACACTAATACTACAGTATATCCATCTCAACACTAATACTACAGTATATCCATCTCAACACTAATACTACAGTATATCCACCTCAGCACTAATACTACAGTATATCCATCTCAACACTAATACTACAGTATATCCATCTCAACACTAATACATACTACAGTATATCCACCTCAGCACTAATACTACAGTATATCCATCTCAACACTAATACCACAGTATATCCATCTCAACACTAATACTACAGTATATCCATCTCAACACTAATACTACAGTATATCCATCTCAACACTAATACATACTACAGTATATCCACCTCAGCACTAATACTACAGTATATCCACCTCAACACTAATACTACAGTATATCCATCTCAACACTAATACTACAGTATATCCACCTCAGCACTAATACTACAGTATATCCATCTCAACACTAATACTACAGTATATCCATCTCAACACTAATACATACTACAGTATATCCATCTCAACACTAATACTACAGTATATCCATCTCAGCACTAATACTACAGTATATCCATCTCAACACTAATACATACTACAGTATATCCACCTCAACACTAATACTACAGTATATCCACCTCAACACTAATACTACAGTATATCCATCTCAACACTAATACTACAGTATATCCACCTCAACACTAATACTACAGTATATCCACCTCAACACTAATACTACAGTATATCCACCTCAACACTAATACTACAGTATATCCACCTCAACACTAATACTACAGTATATCCATCTCAACACTAATACTACAGTATATCCACCTCAACACTAATACTACAGTATATCCATCTCAACACTAATACTACAGTATATCCATCTCGACACTAATACTACAGTATGTCCACCTCAACACTAATACTACAGTATATCCACCTCAACACTAATACATACTACAGTATATCCACCTCAACACTAATACTACAGTATATCCATCTCAACACTAATACTACAGGAAATCCACCTCAGCATTAATACTACAGTATATCCATCTCAACACTAATACTACAGTATATCCATCTCAACACTAATACTACAGGAAATCCACCTCAGCATTAATACTACAGTATATCCATCTCAACACTAATACTACAGTATATCCATCTCAACACTAATACTACAGTATATCCATCTCAACACTAATACCACAGTATATCCATCTCAACACTAATACTACAGTATATCCATCTCAGCACTAATACTACAGTATATCCACCTCAGCATTAATACTACAGTATATCCATCTCGACACTAATACCACAGTATATCCATCTCAACACTAATACTACAGTATATCCATCTCAGCACTAATACTACAGTATATCCATCTCAACACTAATACTACAGTATATCCATCTCAACACTAATACTACAGTATATCCACCTCAACACTAATACTACAGTATATCCATCTCAACACTAATACTACAGTATATCCATCTCAACACTAATACTACAGTATATCCATCTCAACACTAATACTACAGTACCAGTATATCCATCTCAACACTAATACTACAGTATATCCATCTCAACACTAATACTACAGTATATCCATCTCAACACTAATACTACAGTATATCCATCTCAACACTAATACTACAGTATATCCATCTCAACACTAATACTACAGTATATCCATCTCAACACTAATACTACAGTACCAGTATATCCATCTCAACACTAATACCACAGTATATCCATCTCAACACTAATACTACAGTATATCCATCTCAACACTAATACTACAGTATATCCATCTCAACACTAATACCACAGTATATCCATCTCAACACTAATACTACAGTATATCCATCTCAACACTAATACTACAGTATATCCATCTCAACACTAATACTACAGTATATCCATCTCAACACTAATACTACAGTATATCCATCTCAACACTAATACTACAGTATATCCACCTCAACACTAATACTACAGTATATCCATCTCAACACTAATACTACAGTATATCCATCTCGACACTAATACTACAGTATGTCCACCTCAACACTAATACTACAGTATATCCACCTCAACACTAATACATACTACAGTATATCCACCTCAACACTAATACTACAGTATATCCATCTCAACACTAATACTACAGGAAATCCACCTCAGCATTAATACTACAGTATATCCATCTCAACACTAATACTACAGTATATCCATCTCAACACTAATACTACAGGAAATCCACCTCAGCATTAATACTACAGTATATCCATCTCAACACTAATACTACAGTATATCCATCTCAACACTAATACTACAGTATATCCATCTCAACACTAATACTACAGGAAATCCACCTCAGCATTAATACTACAGTATATCCATCTCGACACTAATACTACAGTATGTCCACCTCAACACTAATACTACAGTATATCCACCTCAACACTAATACATACTACAGTATATCCACCTCAACACTAATACATACTACAGTATATCCACCTCAACACTAATACTACAGTATATCCATCTCATCACTAATACTACAGTATATCCATCTCAACACTAATACTACAGTATATCCATCTCAACACTAATACTACAGTATATCCATCTCAACATTAATACTACAGTATATCCATCTCAACACTAATACTACAGTATATCCATCTCAACACTAATACTACAGTATATCCATCTCAACACTAATACTACAGTATATCCATCTCAACACTAATACTACAGTATATCCATCTCAACACTAATACTACAGGAAATCCACCTCAGCATTAATACTACAGTATATCCATCTCAACACTAATACTACAGTATATCCATCTCAACACTAATACTACAGTATATCCATCTCAACACTAATACTACAGGAAATCCACCTCAGCATTAATACTACAGTATATCCATCTCGACACTAATACTACAGTATGTCCACCTCAACACTAATACTACAGTATATCCACCTCAACACTAATACTACAGTATATCCATCTCAACACTAATACTACAGTATATCCATCTCAACACTAATACATACTACAGTATATCCACCTCAACACTAATACTACAGTATATCCATCTCAACACTAATACATACTACAGTATATCCACCTCAACACTAATACTACAGTATATCCATCTCAGCACTAATACCACAGTATATCCATCTCAACACTAATACTACAGTATATCCACCTCAGCACTTATACTACAGTATATCCATCTCAACACTAATACTACAGTATATCCATCTCAACACTAATACTACAGTATATCCACCTCAACACTAATACTACAGTATATACACTAGTGTATCATAATACGCTAACCCTGAGGAGTATATACAGGACCATATCCTAGTCACTAGTGTACTGCAGTATTCGAGCCAGCATTTGTCGCTAAATCTAGTCCTCTCTGACCCCATGAGCAGGTATCTCTGTTTTGAATAGTTTCTACTCTCTCTGCCCATCCGAATACATAGCCACTCCTTCCTGCTCCAGCCCTGTGAAAACCACTCACAGACAGCTGTGATGAAATGATAAAGAGATTTAATGATTAGTGATGTCATTACTAGTATTCTAGACTCTCTGGTCTACTAACAACTTTCTGCTGTTTTCACTGATGTTGTCCATGTTATTGATTCCTCTCCTCTTCTCCTCTCATCTCCTCTCTTCTTCTCTTCTCCTCTCATATCTTCTCCTCTGTTCTCCTCTCATCTCTTCTCCTCTGTTCTCCTCTCCCCTCTCTTCTCTTCTGTTATCTTATCTCCTCTTATCTTCTCTCTTCTCCTCTCTCCACTTCTCTTCTCTTATATTCTCCTCTTCTATCTTCTCATCTCTTCTCATCTCCGCTCTTCTCCGCTCGTCTCTCTTCTCTTCTCCTCTCTTCTCTTCTCCTCTCTCCACTTCTCCTCTTCTCTTCTCCTCTCTTCTCTTCTCCACTTCTCCTCTTCTCCTCTCTCCACTTCTCTTCTCTTATATTCTCCTCTTCTATCTTCTCATCTCTTCTCATCTCCGCTCTTCTCCGCTCTTCTCTCTTCTCTTCTCATCTCTTCTCTTCTCCTCTCTCCACTTCTCCTCTTCTCCTCTCTTCTCTTCTCCTCTCTCCACTTCTCCTCTTCTCTTCTACTCTCTTCTCTTCTCCACTTCTCCTCTTCTCCTCTCTTCTCCTCTCTCTCTCCACTTCCCCTCTTCTCTTCTCCTCTCTCTTCTCTTCTCCACTTCTCCTCTTTTCTCCTCTCTCTCTCTTCTCCTCTCTCCACTTCCACTCTTCTCTTCTCCTCTCTTCTCCTCTCTCTTCTCTTCTCCAATTCTCCTCTCTTCTCCTCTCTCTCTCTTTTCCTCTCTTCTCTCTCTCCTCCTCTCTTCTCTCTCTCCACTTCTCCTCTCTCTCTTCTCCTCTCTCCACTTCTCTTCTCTCCTATCTCCTCTCTTCTCCTCTCTCTCTCTTTTCCTCTCTTCTCTCTCTCCTCCTCTCTTCTCTCTCTCCACTTCTCCTCTCTCTCTTCTCCTCTCTCTCCTCTCTACTCCTCTCTCTTCTCTTCTCTATGTTCCTCTTTTATTAGTGTGTTTATCCTTTATTAAACCCGGTAAGTAATCTCTTTTACAATAACGACCTGAACGCCCTGTATTCACTTCCTTCTTTAAATGTTTACCCCTCCTCTCTTTCCCCATCAGATTCTGAACTACTGTGGGAAGGGCAAAGTGCGCGTTTCCCTGGTAACCAAGAACGAGCCCTTTAGGCCCCACCCACATGACTTGGTGGGCAAGGACTGCAAGGAGGGATTCTACGAAGCTGAGTTTGGCCCAGAGCGCAAGGTCTTCGCGTGAGTCACCCTTCATCACTTTACCCCATCGTCATCATCCACTTGAGTTTATCTCACACACACGGTTACCATTATCATCACCATCATCATCATTATAATAAACACAGTCACCCCCATCATCATTATTTTCCACTTTTAGTCACCATCACTATCATCATCACCACCATCATCATCATCACCACCATCATCATCATCACCATCATCCTTTTCACTGTCATTTGCATCACCACCCCCTTGTCAAGGGCAGAGTCATGTTGTGGGAGTTCCTCCAGTTGTTTTGCATGTGATGATGTGATCACACACACGCACACACACACGCACACACACAGGCACGCATGCACACGCACACACACACACACACACACACTAGTCCAAATGGATGGCCCCTCACTTTGCAAAACCACAGTGCTGAGGGAATTCCCCAGATAATATCACTTTGTCTATGTATCTGTGTAACCGCTTGGGTTATACATGGAGACCATTTTATGCCCCAGGACCCTGAGTTTCTGACTTCCCTATGCTTCGTATCCACAGCTTCCAGAATCTGGGTATCCAGTGTGTGAGGAGGAGAGAGGTAAAGGACTCCATCGTGCAGAGGATGACCAGAGGGATCAACCCATTCAATGGTGGGTTTCTCTCTCAGCTACAGTCTCTCAGGCTTTTCTCCCCCCCCCCTCATCCTCTCTCACTCCCCCTCTCTTCCTCTCTCTCTCCCCCCTCTTCCTCTCTCTCTTCCCCCCTCTCTTCCTCTCTCTCCCCCCTCTCTTCCTCTCTCCTCCCCTCTCTTCCTCTCTTCCTCTCTCTCTCCCCCCTCTTCCTCTCT
The DNA here is from genome assembly GCF_013265735.2 of Oncorhynchus mykiss. Taxonomy (NCBI): domain Eukaryota; kingdom Metazoa; phylum Chordata; class Actinopteri; order Salmoniformes; family Salmonidae; genus Oncorhynchus; species Oncorhynchus mykiss. The sequence continues at coordinate 88,106,823 of NC_048565.1, read as the reverse complement.
CTCTCTCCCCTCTCTTCCTCTCTCTCCCCCCTCTCTTCCTCTCTCTCCTCCCCTCTCTTCCTCTCTTCCTCTCTCTCTCCACTCTTCCTCTCTCTCTCCCCCCTCTTCCTCTCTCTCTCCCCCCTCTCTTCCTCTCTCTCTCCCCCCCTCTCTTCCTCTCTCTCCCCCCTCTCTTCCCTCTTCCTCTCTCTCTCCCCCCCTCTCTTCCCCCCTCTCTTTCTCTCTCTCTCCCCCCTCTTCCTCTCTCTCTCCCCCCTCTCTTCCTCTCTCTCCCCCCTCTCTTCCTCTCTCTCCTCCCCTCTCTTCCTCTCTCTCCTCCCCTCTCTTCCTCTCTCTCCCCCCCTCTCTTCCTCTCTCCCCCCCTCTCTTCCTCTCCCCCCCCCCTCTTTCACATTTACTTTCTGACATATTCATTTAGAGTGAGAAGTAGATATATATACATGGGCTACTGCTGTCCTAACCACAAGTAGACGGAGATAGATCTGTCAATTTCCTCCTAGAACTTCTATCCCCGGGTCTCTGCAGCAAAGTGTCGTTGTTGTCTCCATTACAAGACAAGAGCTAACCTGCTTCCCCATTTTCATAACACACAGTTGTAGTGCTGGATGCCACGTGAGAGAGGGGAATGTGTGTGTGTGTGTGCGTGTGCGTGTGTGTGTGTGTGTGTGTGTGTGTGTGTGTGTGTGTGTGTGTTTGTACTGAAGGTGTGCAGCCTCTGATAACATTGAAAACATGAAGTACTGCCATACAAGCCATTGTACTGATTGGGCAGTACTACCATACAAGCCATTGTACTGATTGGGCAGTACTACCATACAAGCCATTGTACTGATTGGGCAGTACTACCATACAAGCCATTGTTCTGATTGGGCAGTACTACCATACAAGCCATTGTACTGATTGGGCAGTACTACCATACAAGCCATTGTACTGATTGGGCAGTACTACCATACAAGCCATTGTTCTGATTGGGCAGTACTACCATACAAGCCATTGTTCTGATTGGGCAGTACTACCATACAAGCCATTGTAATGGTATATAGATACCGTCCTGTAGGTTTTCTGTCCAGCCCTGTTCCTGGAGAGATACCTCCAGGTTCTCTAGATTAGGGTTGGAGTTATAACCTACTGTACAGTAACTCTCCAAGAACAGGGTTGGAGTTTAAACCTACTGGACAGTATCTCTCCAGGAACAGAGTTGGAGTTATAACCTACTGGGCAGTAGCTCTCCAGGAACAGGGTTGGAGTTATAACCTACTGGACAGTAGCTCTCCAGGAACAAGGTTGGAGTTTAAACCTACATGATGTTAGCTCTCCAGGAACAGGGTTGGAGTTATAACCTACTGGACAGTAACTCTCCAAAAACAGGGTTGGAGTTTAAACCTACTTGACAGTATCTCTCCAGGAACAGGGTTGGAGTTATAACCTACTGGGCAGTAATTCTCCAGAAACAGGGTTGGAGTTATAACCTACTGGACAGTAATTCTCCAGAAACAGGGTTGGAGTTATAACCTACTGGACAGTAATTCTCCAGAAACAGGGTTGGAGTTTAAACCTACTGGACAGTATCTCTCCAGGAACAGGGTTGGAGTTATAACCTACTGGACAGTAATTCTCCAGAAACAGGGTTGGAGTTATAACCTACTGGACAGTAACTCTCCAGGAACAGGGTTGTAATTTAAACCTACAGGATGTTAGCTCTCCCGGAACAGGGTTGGAATTTAAACCTACAGGATGTTAGCTCTCCCGGAACAGGGTTGGAATTTAAACCTACAGGATGTTAGCTCTCCCGGAACAGGGTTGGAGTGCTATTTGTCAATAGCAAATGAGGAAATCTGGTCACCGTTTGGCCATACAGAACTTGTGTGTTGTTAAAAGGAAGTAGGAGTCATTATTCATCGATGTGAATAACACACAGCAGTTCTGTTACTAAACTTTGTACCAATTCTGTTACACCACTTCCTCTCAACTCCCCTCGACTGTTTTACCTCATTATGTCCGCTACTCTTTACGGATCGACGGTCTAAACAAAACGGCGGTAACAACATGTATATCTAGACTGAGATTGAGATTGAGATTGTTCTTCTCAAATGTAGCATCGTGAATAGCCCTGTTTATCTGGCCCTTATGGATCCATGTGAAACAACTTTGTTGTGTTGTTTTCTAAAAGGAGAAATGAAACACATAAATAAATCCTGGGATGGAGACAGACAACAGGTTTTTACAGACAACACACTTGGCAGGTTTTGAGTTTGGAGGAATTTGATTGGAATTGAGAAAACAAGAGCACCTTGTAGAGCATAAGGGTCCAACTCATTCCACGGAGGGACTAGTGTCTGCGGGTTTTTTGGTTTTTCCTTTCAATTAAGACCTTGACAACCAGGTGAGTGAAGCTCCTTACTAATCAGTGACCTTAATTCACCAATCAAGTACAAGGGAGGAGAGAAAACCCACAGACACTCAGCCCTCCGTGGAATGTGTTTGACACCTGCAGTGTAGAATAACTAGAGTTTCCAGTCCAGGTCGTTGTTTCCGTGGTGACGGTCGGTGGCGAGTTGTCGCGGCGATGGTCGAATGGCAAGGCAAGAGAATAACATTTCACTTCTGCAGTGAAACACAGCTGCTTCCTGTACAGGGAGAGATACAGACAGACACACACACACACACACACACACACACACACACACACACACACACACACACACACACACACAGCCCCCCTTCCGTTTAAGTATACAGACCACTAGGTCTGCTTCTACATGGGAAAATGGCTGACATCATTTAAAAAAATGGAAAATTTTTGTTCCTGTGAGCTCAATGCGCAGTTTCCTTTAAAGATAAATCAGATCCAGCCTGAACTGTGTGATGTAGTAGGGAGTTGTAGTTTCCCTTAAAGATAAATCAGATCCAGCCTGAACTGTGTGATGTAGTAGGGAGTTGTAGTTTCCCTTAAAGATAAATCAGATCCAGCCTGAACTGTGTGATGTAGTAGGGAGTTGTAGTTTCCCTTAAAGATAAATCAGATCCAGCCTGAACTGTGTGATGTAGTAGGGAGTTGTAGTTTCCTTTAAAGATAAATCAGATCCAGCCTGAACTGTGTGATGTAGTAGGGAGTTGTAGTTTCCCTTAAAGATAAATCAGATCCAGCCTGAACTGTACGATGTAGTAGGGAGTTGTAGTTTCCTTTAAAGATAAATCAGATCCAGCCCGAACTGTGTGATGTAGTAGGGAGTTGTAGTTTCCTTTAAAGATAAATCAGATCCAGCCTGAACTGTGTGATGTAGTAGGGAGTTGTAGTTTCTCTAAAGATAAATCAGATCCAGCCTGAACTGTGTGATGTAGTAGGGAGTTGTAGTTTCCTTTAAAGATAAATCAGATCCAGCCTGAACTGTGTGATGTAGTAGGGAGTTGTAGTTTCCTTTAAAGATAAATCAGATCCAGCCCGAACTGTACGATGTAGTAGGGAGTTGTAGTTTCCTTTAAAGATAAATCAGATCCAGCCTGAACTGTGCGATGTAGTAGGGAGTTGTAGTTTCCTTTAAAGATAAATCAGATCCAGCCTGAACTGTGTGATGTAGTAGGGAGTTGTAGTCTCTCTAAAGATAAATCAGATCCAGCCTGAACTGTGCCATGTAGTAGGGAGTTGTAGTTTCCAACAGGCCAATATTCGACATAGGGTTAATCAATGGATATGAAGGTGGTTTCTAGACAGGTTGGGACGAGGGTTAATCAATGGATATGAAGGTGGTTTCTAGACAGGTTGGGACGAGGGTTAATCAATGGATTTGAAGGTGGTTTCTAGACAGGTTGGGACGAGGGTTAATCAATGGATTTGACGGTGGTTTCTAGACAGGTTGGGACGAGGGTTAATCAATGGATTTGAAGGTGGTTTCTAGACAGGTTGGGACGAGGGTTAATCAATAGATATGAAGGTGGTTTCTAGACAGGTTGGGACGAGGGTTAATCAATGGATTTGAAGGTGGTTTCTTGACAACCAAAGAGATTATTCATAAGGGGGACAAGATTCAGCTTCCCTGTCTCAGTCCTCTCAGCCTTTTACATTCTCAACCCTCCACCTGCTTAACCTCTCTTGATCTGTGGCTGTTTCTCTCTCTCTCTCTCTCTCTCTTTCACACACACACACACACACACACACACACATACACACACACACACACACACACACACATACACACACACACACACACACACACACACACACACACACACACACACACACACACACATACACACACACACACACACACACACACCTGCCACTCTGCCTCCCCCTCTCTCACCCTTCCTCTTTCTCACAGTACCTACCTACAGTACCAGCTAATCAACCCAGCTCCAAACCCAGACCTCTCTAGATGTCTGTCTGCCTGTCTGTCTGTCTGTCTGTCTGTCTGTCTGTCTGTCTGTCTGTCTGTCTGTCTGTCTGTCTGTCTGTCTGTCTGCCTATCTGTCTGCTTGCCTATCTGTCAGTCTGCCTGTCTGTCCGTCTGCCTGCCTGTCTTTCTGTCCGTATGTCTGTCTGCCTGCCTGCATACAGTAGTGGACCCTATCTCCTTCCCCTTGCTCTGTCTGGTCATTGTGGTTTTACCAGGGCTGCTGTCTACGTCAATTCTCCTCTCTCCTCTCTCCCCCTCTCTCTTTTGAGTCAGAAGTCGTCATTGGTACCCTGACAGTCTCGTTTCTCAAGTCTGCATTACACACACCTACACACAGACATACACACTTATACACACACTGATATTTCCACCTGCGGTGACATCACTAGGCGTCACAATGGTGATGCTGTAGGAGGGATAACCTCTAGAGAGAACCCAGAGAGAGAGAACCCAGAGAGAGAGAGAGTGGGAGAGAACCCAGAGAGAGAGAACCCAGAGAGAGAGAGAGTGGGAGAGAACCCAGAGGGAGAGAACCCAGAGAGAGAGAAAGAGAACCCAGAGAGAGAAAGAGAACCCAGAGAGAGAGAGAGAACCCAGAGAGAGAGAACCTAGAGAGAAGCCAGAGAGAGAGAGGGAGAGAACCCAGAGAGAGAGAAAGAGAACCCAGAGAGAGAGAGAACAAAGCTGTGAATGATCTGAGAGACAAGGCAAGAAGGGCATTCTACGCCATCAAAAGGAATATAAATTTCAACATACCAATTAGGATCTGGCTAAAAATACTTATATCAGTTATGGAACCCATTGCCCTTTATGGTTGTGAGGTCTGGGGTCCGCTCACCAACCAATAATTATCAAAATGGGACAAACACCAAATTAAGACTCTGCATGCAGAACTCTGCAAAAATATCCTCAGTGTACAATGTAAAACACCAAATAATGCATTAGACCGATACACACTAATTATCAAAATTTAGAAAAGAGCCGTTAAATTCTACAACCACCTAAAAGGAAGTGATTCACAAACCTTCCATAACAAAGCCATCACCTACAGAGTGATGAACCTGGAGAAGAGTCCCCTAAGCAAGCTGGTCCTGGGGCTCTGTTCACAAACACAAACACAAACACACCCCACAGAGCCCCAGGACAGCAGCACAATTAGACCCAATCAAATCATGAGAAAACAAAAAGATAATTACTTGACACATTGGAAAGAATTAACAAAAAAACTGTGCAAACTAGAATGCTATTTGGCCCTAAACAGAGAGTACACAGTGACAGAATACCTGACCACTGTGACTGACCCAAACTTAAGGAAAGCTTTGACTATGTACAGACTCAGTGAGCATAGCCTTGCTATTGAGAATGGCCGCTGTAGGCAGACATGGCTCTCAAGAGAAGACAGGCTATGTGCTCACTGCCCACAAAATGAGGTGGAAACTGAGCTGCACTTCCTATCCTCCTGCCAAATGTATGACCATATTAGAGACACATATTTTTCTCAGATTCCACAAAGAATATGAAAACCCAATTTTGATAAACTCCCATATCTACTGGGTGAAATACCACAGTGTGCCATCACAGCAGCAAGATGTGTGACCTGTTGCCACAAGAAAAGGGCAACCAGTGAAGAACAAACACCATTGTAAATACAACCCACGAGAGAGAGAGAGATAGAGAGACAGAAAGAGAAAGAGAGAGGCAGAAAGAGAGAAAGTGTGGGCTGATATGAAACATGGTCACCGTACGTGTGTGTGGGGGTGTGACACTTTTGGGCTGTCAAAACCGTTAATGCATGTGTATATGTGTGTGTGTGTGGGGGGGGGGGAGACCTATATCTCTGTGTGTGGATGAGTAGGTCTAAGAGTCTGTGGGTTGTATCTGTGACGTTTCTC